>NW_025980315.1:0-5735 GCF_021869965.1 Rhincodon typus | reverse complement strand
AGATATTAACCCTTTAACATTTCAGTGTCATCTCTTTCAGTGTCCTGTATAGCGTAGTTTTGGGTTCAGTTCTCCTTGCAGTAAGTTATAACATTATTAGCTTTTCTTATTACTTGCTGTAGCTGTATAATAACCTTATGTGATTCATGCACGGGGTACCCATCGCAGAGCTCTACAGCCAGTCAGGCTTCATGCATGATAATATGCTTCTGATTTATTCTTCCTTCTGAAATGGGCAATTTCACATTTCCTACTTTATACATGGAAAATAAGAGCAGAGAACTTCCAGAGGAAATGGTGGATGTGGGTACAGAATGTTTAAAAGACATTTAGAAATGTACATGAATAAGTAATATTTGGAGGGATATGGCCCAAACACAGGCATGTGGGACAAGCTTAGTTCGGAATTATGGTCGGCATGGATTGTTTGGACTGAAGGGTCTGTTTCAGTGTTCTATGGCTCTGCGGAAGAGAAATTCACTGACTCACTTTCTTTTTTCACCCACTCCCTCAGTTGGTCACAATGAAGTTAATTTACAAAGGATCCCCTTCCTTGAAGATATTTCTCTCCCAGACCAAATGAATTTATGATTTAACAGGAACCAATGTAATCCGGCTTTTTCAGTTATTAAAAGAGTTTATTATCACTAAATGCGAGGGGAAAATACTAATGGTATTCGCATATTGGTGGTAGTACTCAGAGTGAGACAGTCCTTCCTTTTATCCTGCTTCCTTTTGATGGGTTGCTGGCTAGCTGGCTTCTAGCACTCGGAGTAAGACATTCCTTTGTCTGTAATACAGGAGTGACTCGTGAATCGTGACTTTCACAGTACACTTGCACTCAAACACAGGAACACTGCACCTCACTAGCATGCCTTCTTCCACTAGAACACACAGATCAGAGTTGAACTGGCTTTTAACCCCTATTCTTGTGGCTTCTTGAAAGTGGAATGTACAAAACATGCCTCTTGCCCATACTGCTTTGAAACTGTCTTGACACTTTGTCACGTGTGACAATTCATGAGACAATTCTTTATCCAGATAGCTACTGAATTTACATCTGCAGTCAACATCTGCCCGTATGTCTTTTTGTTAAAAAGGTTGTAATTAAAGTTTGATATATCCATAGGGCATCCTTGATTATGATTCACAGCCATGACATTAATTAGACTCCAAACACTGATGGTTATGGTACCTAACTTGTCACAACCTGCCAATCAAAGAATGACCCATTTATTCCACATATCTCTTTCTGTTAGTTAACTAATTCTCAATTCATACCATTATATTACTTCCAATCCCAAGTGCTCTAATTCTGTTTATTAACCTCTGTGTGGCACCTTGAAGTATTTAAGACCTATTTAAGTTGCATACTCCTTTGAACATAAGCCATTAAAAGTCAAAATGCAGACTATACAATTGTCATGAATAAGTACAAAGTAAAGGGATCTATTTAAAAACCAGAGAAGATATGCTGAACTTAATAGAATCATGGTTCAATCATAGAGTCATAGCACGGAAACAGACCCTTTGGTCTAACCAGTCCATGTGGACTATGCTTCCAAACTAAACTAGTCCTACCTGCTTGAGCTTGGCTCATATCCCTCCAAACCTTTCCTATGCATGACCTTATTCAAATGTCTTTTAAACGTTGTAACTGTATTTGCACTCATCACTTCCTCTGGCAGTTCATTCCATGCATGAACCACTGTGTAAAAAAGTTGCCCCTCATGTCCTTTTGAAATCTTTCTCTTCTTACCTTAAAAATATGCCCCCTAGTTTTGAACTTCCCCACCCTAGGGAAAAGACCCTTGTCACTCACATTATCTAGACACCTCATGATTTTATAAATGTCAATCTCCTATGCTCTAGTGAAAAAAGTACCAGCCTTTCCAGTCTATTTTGATATCTCAAACCCTCCATTCCCGGCAACATCCTGGTAAATCTTTTCTGAACCCTCTACAGTTTAATAACATGCTTCCTATAACAGGGTGACCAAAACTGCACACAGTACTCCAGAAGAGGCCTCACCAAAGTCCTGTACAACCTAAACATGATACCCCAACTACTATACTGAAAGGTCTGAGCAATGAAGGCAAGCGTGCTAAACGCCTTCTTAACCACCTTGTCTACCTGTGACGCAAATTTCAAAGAATTATGTACCTGAACACCTAGGTCCTTCCAACAATACTGTGCAGCTTTGGTCTCCATAAGTAAAAAGCTTATAGAGGTACCACAGAAAGTGAAACAAAGATTATACCAGAATTAAGCAGGTACAATTACCAATTGAACTGACTGGACTCTTTTGAAGAGAAAATGCATAACGTTTCGTATGGGTCTTTAAAATTATTCAAGGGTTTGATGGGTAGACAAAGAGATGCTTCCATTGTGAACAATCCAAACCTAGGGACCGTAAATGCTAGATAGTCACTAATAAATCCAATAGGGAATAGTACACTCTTGACCTAAAGAGTGGTTAGAATGTGAAACTCATTACCAAAGGGAGTAATTGAGGCAAATCACTTACATGCACTGAGCATTGATGAAAAAAGATACACTTTGTCAAAGCTGTTTCAGAGATAGTAGGAATTGCAGATGCTGGCCTGCTGTGTTCATCAGCTCTACACCTTGTTATCTCACTTTGTCAAAGCTTTTCAGTTTGCACTTGTCAGGACATTTTGTAAGAATACCAATAAAGTGGAAAGCCAGTATTTATACAGTATGAGAGGAGAGTACTGATTGGTTCACAAGTGGGTTCTGATTGTCAGAGGCTTTGCCATGGAGAATGCAGCATCTGTTGAAGAGAAATCGGAGTTAACATTTTGGGTCAGGTGACCCTTCCTAATGTTGATTGACAGTTAACTACAGACAGAAAGAACATGGACACTCACTGCACCTGTTTCAACTCAACAAGATAGATGACAGCCATTTGCTGATTCTCAGGCTAGTACCTTGACCAATCATAGTCAAGGATCAGTACTGGGGCCTCAGCTACTTACAAATCATATTAACGACTTAGATGCAGGGATTAAATGTAATGTACCCAGGTTTATTACTATAAAGGAGTCTGCAAAAGTAAGGTGTATGAAGGCTGCACTATAATACAGGAAGGTGCAAAATTGTTTACTTTGATGGCTTTTTTTCAAAGAAACAGATAGTACTTTTTAAAAAAAAATATGCCAGGTATTGAGCATCACTGGCAAGACCAGCTCTTTTTGCTCATTCCTAATTGTTTGTTTGAGGAGCAGGTGGTGAACTGCCTTCTTAAACCACTACAATATATGTGGTGTAGATAGATCGCAGTGCTGTTAGAGAGGGAGTTCCAAGAGTCATAGAGTAATACAGCATGGAAACAGGCCCTTCGGCCCAAACTGGTCCATGATGACCGTGGTGCCCAGTCAGCGAGTTCCAATTGCCTGCATTTGGTTCATATCCCTCTAAACCCTCCTCATCCATATACCTATCCAAGTGTTTTTTAAATGTTGCTATTGTACCTTCTCAGCCACCTTCTCCGGCAGCCCATTCCATGTACATGCCACTCTCTGCGTGAAGAAGCTGCCCCTCAGGTCCTTCTTAAATCTATCCTCTCTCACCTTAAACCTATGCCCTCTAGTTTTCAATTCCCCATCCCTGGGAAAAAGACTATATGCATTCATACTATCTATGCCCCTCATGATTTTATACACCTAAATAAGGCCACCCCTTATTCTCCTGCGTCCCAAGGAATAAAGTCCTATCCTGGCCAACCTTTCCCTATAACTCAGGCCAACTAGTCCTGGCAACATCCTCGTAAATCTTCTTTGCACACTTTCCAGTTTAACTATGTCTTTCCTATAACAGGGTGACCAAAACTGTACACAATACTCCAACTGCGGCCTCACCAACGACTTATACAACTGTAACATAACGTCCCAACTCCTATACTCAGTGCCTTGACCGATGAAGGCCAGCATGCTGAATGCCTTCTTCACCACCCTGTCTACCTGTGACGCAGCTTTTAATGAACTATGTACTTGTACTCGTACTCCTAGGTCCCTCTGTTCCACAGCACTCCTCAGGACCTTAGCATTTACTGTATAAGTCCTACCTTGGTTTGACTTTCCAAAATGCAACACCTCACACTTATCTGAATTGCGTTTGCCAATCCTCAGCCCACTTCCCCACCTGATCAAGATCCCTCTGTAATTTTTGATAACCTTCTTCGCTATCAACGATACCTCCTAATTTTGTATCATGCACAAACATATTCATCATATCTCTCATTTAAAAATTCTAATACTTTTTGAGGGCTATAGTTTTGTTCATTGAAGTATTGGATAGATTTCTTATGCTTTCAGAAACTGACCTGCTAAATAGCAGTTACTGCTACCTAGGACACAGTGTTTGACCGAGTGAAGGAATAATATAATATTTTCAAGTCAGGATGATGTGTAGCTTGCAGGGGAACTTGCAGCTAGCAGTGTTCCTATGCCTCGGCTGTCTTTGTCATTCCAGGTGGTACAGGTTACAAGTTTGGAAGGTGCTGCCTAAGGAATCTTAGTCCATTTATGCAGTGCATCCTCTAGTCAGTACACACTGTTGCTACTGTGCTTCAGTGGTAGAGTTAGTGAATTTTTAGGGTGGTGAGTGAGAAGTTGATTAAGCAGGTTGCTTCATCTTGAATGGTGTTGAGTTTCTTGAGTGTTGTTGAAGCTTCACTAATCCAGGCAAGTGGAGAATATTCTGTCATACTCCTGTATTGTGCCTCGTAAACATCATTTATATGGCTAGTCCAGTTCTGTTTCTCAATGCTAATGCTGATGGCAGAGAAACTATGCTGTTCAATGTCAGAGGTGCTTATTTTATTTGTTTATGGGATATTCTGATCCAGCATTTATTGCCTATCCCTAATTGTCCAGAGGGCAATTAAAAATTAACCACATTGCTGTGGGTCTCAAGTCACTTGTAGGCCAAACCAGATAGGGATGGCAAATTTCCTTCTCAAAAGGACATTAGTGAACCAGATGGGCTTTTACAACAATCTATTTGAAAATCAGTGGTTTATACAACAATTGACAGTCATCATTACTGAGACAACTGTCTTTGGCAGCTGTGGGCCCCCTACTCTTCTGCTGTTCAACGCCAGGGGATGCGAACTCCATTCAAAGCCTGGGCAATGAGCACCCATATCTATCATCTGCATAACACAAGGGAACCTACTGACCAAGTGCTGAGTCTTCCATTACAGATCTCATCCTCTTAAGGCAGTGGAGTGATGTCCTGGGTATCAGTATGCCATTCAGCAGGTCAATTTCTGAAAGCATAGGTAATCTATCCAACTCTTCAAAGAACAAAATTGTAAGCCCTCAAAAGCTATTAGAATTTTTAAATGAGAGACAGAAAATATTGGGGAACACAGGGATGAACTAGTAGGGAAATGGTGTTAAAGACTGACAAATCCTCAGGCCCTGATAATCTACATCCCAGAGTACATAAGGAAGCAGCTGTAAAAAACACTGGATGCATTGGTGGTCATCTTTCAAGATTCCATAGACTTTGGAACCATTCCTATGAATTGGAGGGTAGCTAATGTAACCCCAGTACTTAAACAAGGACATAGAGAGAAAGTGGGAATTATATACTGACTAGCCTGATGTCAGTAGTGGGGAAAATGCTAGAGTCCATTAAAAAAAATTTAATTGCACAGCACTTAGAAAATAGTTTCAGAGATAGTAGGAACTGCAGATGCTGGAGAA
>NW_025980314.1:0-5735 GCF_021869965.1 Rhincodon typus | reverse complement strand
TGCTCCTATGATGCTGCTTGGCCTGCTGTGTTCATCCAGCCCTGCACGTTGTTGTCTCGGATTCTCCAGCATCTGCAGTTCCTACTATCTCTGATTCAATTTTAAAATGCATACTTGAAAGAATAAGTGCTAAATGTTGGGAACAATATCAGTAAAAAAGGCAGAAATGATCAGGTATTCAAGCTGTCGCTGCGTCAGTTGATGGAAGAGTGATGCACCATAGGGTCAAGCTTTACTGGATATGACAGACATTCCTTATCTCCTCGCTCCTAACCCACTTAAATTATAATTCTTCTGCGCTTACCTGTGAGAAAAATACTTTCTGAAGTCTCAACAGTGCTTTGAAAGTCTGCATGCCTAGTCTCTAACCCTATGTTCACTGCAGTACCTCTGCAGCTAAGATTCTGTACAACTACTCCCTGACTTCCACCAATGATGTCCTAACCTCAACTTTGAACAGATTCTTCGTTGTCCATCAACCTAATTGTTACTTTTGGGTCAGTGTACAAATTCAAGGGAAATCATATAAGTTTACCTGACACACAACTTACTTAGCCACTGTAAAGACCGTATAATTTTATCTTTGTATCTTTGATTGTGAGCTAAAATGGAGAAAGGGCTGTTTTAAAGACAAAGACTGAGGAAGGAATTGCTGTATTTTTAAAGACAAGTTATTGAAACTCACTGTGTGTGGCGTTTACTCTGCTGCTTTGTTCAATCAGTGGGGGAAATGATTAAAGATGATATAGCACCATGGTGTGTGCGCAGACTGAGATTTGGCCAGCAACATTGGTTTGTGCAATTGTGACCAATTGTGGATGCCAAAGGTCATTAACCTGATGACAATTCTCTGACTGGTTCTTAGGTAGCCGAACAGCTTGTTGGTATGAATAATATAAGCTGTCAGACTGCTGGAAGGGCAGATAGTGTTTGTCTCTCTCTTTCCTGCTGCTATCTCTGCAGAAAAAAATTACTTGAATTCTGAAGAAAACTCCTTCCACCAGTTGCTGTAAGCTGTTGCCTTTAACCAGTATCTGAGAGATTGCGTAGTTAATATACCCATTGCCCTGTGCCTCCAGCAAAGAAATGAAAGAACCTGAAGAAAGGATACTGAAGACCAGAAAGTCCTGGCAAGCCAAAAGGATCATCTCAATGAAGTCTATAGATTGATGATATTGAATTATGTTGCTTAGACTTTCCCCCTTGACACATAATATTAATTTTTTTGATTTGTGTCTCCATATATATGTGTATAGGAATTTTAAAAAGGAGATCAACGTTTTAACTAGTAGGGCCATTTGTTGATAGTTCATAGCTATTAACCTGCAATTTGAATTTACCTATTGGTAATAAACTATAGTTGATGTCAGGTATGTTAACCTCGTCAGTGTTTTCTATTACCCTGACTCCATTAGTCGGGCAAATTGAGTACACAGTACCATTAAGTACTGTGTACAGTTTTGGTCGCCTTACATGAGGAGGGACGTAATTGCATTGAAGATAGTTCAGAAAAGGTTCATTAGATTGAGTGCAGACGTGCCTTATGTAGAGAGATTGAGCAGTTTATGCCTTTACTCTCTAAAGTTTAGAAGAATGAGAGGAGATCTAATTATGTAGGATGCTATAGAGTATTGACAAACTCGATGTAGAGAGGATGTTTCCTCTTGAGGGAAATCTAAAGTGGGAGGTCATAAGTTGAGGATAAGAGATAGTGGCAGTTTTAAAACAGAGATGAGGAGAAGGTTAGAATGTCTCTTATTGGAGATGGTGATTGCCTGGCATTTGTGTGGTGTGAATGGTAAAGAGAGAGGTCCGGTCCAGTCTGGCCGATCCTGCTATGATGAACCTTTGGGCAGTATGGTGGCTCAAATAGTTAGCACTGCTGACTCACAGAACTAGGGAACCAGGTTCAATTCTAGCCTTGGCTTCTGTCTGTCTATTTGTTTGGGTTTCCTCCAGTTGCTCTGGTTTCCTTCCACAGTCCAAATATGTACAGATTAGGTGGATTGACCATGCTAAAAATTGCCCATAGGGTTCAGGGATGCGCAGGCTAAGTGGTTTAACCATGGGAAATACAGGGTTAGGGAGGGTGGGTCTGGGTGGGATGCTCTTTGGAGGGTCAATGTTGACTCAATATACCAAATGGCCTGCTTCCACACACTGTAGGGATTCTATAATTCTAGATAAATTACTTCTTGCAAAGAATTATGAATCTGTGGAATTCATTATCCGAGGGTGCAGTGGATGCTGGGATTCTGAATAAATTTAAGGAGGACATAGATTTTTAATCAGTAATGGTCTGAAGGTTATGGAGAGTGGGCAGAAAAGTGGAGTTGAAGACGCAATAAGATCAGCCATGGTCATACTAATTAGCGGAGCAGGCTCGAGTGGCTGAGTTGCTTACTCCTGCTCCTAGATCTTATATTTCGTGGTGATCCTGAGAATCAGTACACTTTCCCAACTGGGTGGTAAAACAACCATCATCATAGTAGGATGGGCCAAGCTAGACCAGATCTCTCTCTTTACCAAAAATAGTAACATTCGCACCACACAAATGCCAGACAATTGCCATCTCCAATAAGAGACATTCTAACTTTTTTCACATTAAATGGCATTACCATCACTAAATTCCCCCACTATCTACATCTTGTGGGTTATCAATGACCAGAAATTCAACTGGATTCTCCATGTAAACATGATGGCTCCAAGAGAATTTTAGAGGCTAGGAATACTGCAGCAAGTAACTCTGCTCCAGATTCTCCAGGCCCAGAGAAGTGACCAGTCTGGGGAAACAATCCCAGAGCAGTGACCGGTACGAGAAAGAGTCCCACTGTGACCGGTTTGGGGAAACAGTCCCACAGTGACCGGTTTGGGGAAACAGTCCCACAGTGACCGGTGTGTGGGGTAACAGTCCCACAGTGACCGGTGTGTGGGGTAACAGTCCCACAGTGACCGGTGTTGGGGGGAAACAGTCACACAGTGACCGGTTTGGGGGGAAACAGTCCCACAGTGACCGGTGCGGGGAAACAGTCCCACAGTGACCGGTGTGGGGGGGAAACAGTCCCACAGTGACCGGGACAACAAGGTGCAGAGCTGGATGAACACAGCAGGCCAAGCAGCATCATAGGAGCAGAAAGGCTGACGTTTCGGGCCTAGACCCTTCATCAGAAATGGGGTAGGGGAAGGGGGTTCTGAAACAAATAGGGAGACAGGGGGAGGCGGATAGAAGATGGATAGAGGAGAGGATAGGTGGAGAGGAAACAAACAGGTCGAAGAGGCAGGGATGGAGCCAGTAAAGGTGAGTGTAGGTGGGGAGTTAGGGAGGGGATAGGTCAGTCCAGGGAGGACGGACAGGTCAAGGGGGCGGGATGAGGTTAGTAGGTAGGAGATGGGGGTGCGGCTTGAGGTGGGAGGAGGGGATAGGTGGGAGGAAGAACAGGTTAGGGAGGCGGGGACGAGCTGGACTGGTTTTGGGATGCAGTAGGGGGAGGGGAGATTTTGAAGCTTGTGAAATCCACATTGATACCATTGGGCTGCAGGGTTCCCAAGCAGAATATGAGTTGCTGTTCCTGCAACCTTCAGGTGGCATTGTTGTGGCACTGCAGGAGGCCCAGGATGGACATGTCGTCTGAGGAATGGGAGGGGTAGTTGAAATGGTTCGCGACTGGGAGGTGCAGTTGTTTATGAACCGAGCGTAGGTGTTCTGCAAAGTGGTCCCTGAGCCTCCGCTTGGTTTCCCTGATGTAGAGGAGGCCACAACGGGTACAGCGGATGCAGTATACCACATTGGCAGATGTGCAGGTGAACATCTGCTTGATGTGGAAAGTCTTCTTGGGGCCTGGGATGGGGGTGAGGGAGAAGGTATGGGGGCAGGTGTAGCACTTCCTGCGTTTGCAGGGAAAAGTGCTGGGTGTGGTCGGGCTGGAGGGGAGTGTGGAGCGGACAAGGGAGTCACGGAGAGAGCGGTCCCTCCGGAAAGCAGATAAGGGTGGGGAGGGAAAGATGTCTTTGGTGGTGGGGTCAGATTGCAGATGGCGGAAGTGTTGGAGGATGATGCGTTGGATCCGGAGGTTGGTGGGGTAGTACGTGAGGACGAGGGGGATTCTTTTTTGGTTACGTGAGGACGAGGGGGATTCGTTTTTGGACCACAGTGACCAGTTTGGGGGGGAAACAGTCCCACAGTGACTGGTGTGGAGGGGAAACAGTCCCACAGTGATTGGTGTGGGGAAACAGTCCCACAGTGACCGGTTTGGGGGGGAAACAGTCCCACAGTGACTGGTGTGGGGGGAAACAGTCCCACAGTGACCAGTTTGGGGAAACAGTCCCACAGTGACCGGTGTGGGGGGAAATAGTCCCACAGTGACTGGTGTGAGGGGAAACTGTCCCACACTGACCGGTGCGGGGGGGAGCAGCCCCACAGTGACCGGTGTGGGGGGAAACAGTCCCACAGTGTCCCGTGTGGGGAAACAGTCCCACAGTGACCAGTGTGGGGGAAAACAGTCCCACAGTGACCGGTGTGGAGGGAAACAGTTCCAGAGCAGTGACTGGAGCAGGGAAGCAATCCCAGAGTTCCAGCTGGTCCGGGGCAGCAGTCCCAGAAGAAACTTACCTTGGAGCAGCTGAGAGCCAGTACAGAGCAGACTGGAGGCTTGGAGCGGTGTGGGGAAGGTTGTTGGACTGGGGCCTGGCTCCACCGGTCAGGCTGTGTGGGATAGCCCCTGCACTGAGCTGCTGCAATGTAAGGTTTATTTGAAACTTTTTTTTTTAATCTGACTGTAATGTCAATCCTTTAACTATGTCTTACTTCTATGTTATTCTTCAAACACTGTAATGTTATACAACTACTTTTCTTTTTATTCCTCCTTTGTAACGAAGATTTGTACCTAGGTACTTTTACCTAGAATGGTGCCATAGGGGCGACATTGTAAAACTTTTCACTGTACTCCTGTACTTCTGTACTTGAGGACATGTGACAATAAAGGATATTCTCTTCTATAAAGGATACTCTATTCTATTCCAAAGCCTGTCTACCATCTGCAAGGCAGAAGTTAGGAGTGTAATGGAATACTTGCTGGACGGGTGCAGCTCTAAAAGCACTCGAGAAGCCTGACATCATCCAGGATGAAGCAAACTACTTGATTGGCACCATGTTCACAAAAATCCAGCCCATCTGTCACCGATGCCCAGTAGCAGCAGTGTGCACCATCTACAAGATGCATTGCAGAAGTTCGCCAATTCCTGAGTCAGCACCTTCCTGATCGATGACCATTTCCATCTCGAAGAACAAAGACAGCAGGGAACACCACTACCTGAAAGTTCCGTTCCAAGCACTCACCATCCAGACATGGAAATATATTGTCATTTCCTCCATAACAACGTTATAGGTCTATCTACAGCGCATGGACTGCACCAGTTCAAGAGGCAGCTCACCACCACCTACTCAAGGGCAACTGGCAATAGGCACTAGACAGGCAATAAAAATGCTGGCCAGACAGTGAAATTCACATCCTGTGAGTGGTTTAAAATAAATATTAGTCTAAGATCATCTTGAAGATAGTTAAATCTGCCTTTAAATCTGAGGAGTATAACAAGCTCCTGACCATGACTCCTTTACAGACCCAAGATAGCTGGCATTCCATCAGAAATAACAAGGTGTAGAACTGGATGAACACAGCAGGCCAAGCAGCATCAGAGAAGCAGGAAAGCTGACATTTCGGGTCTGGACCCTTCTTCAG
>NW_025980313.1:4655-5736 GCF_021869965.1 Rhincodon typus | reverse complement strand
CACACAGGTACACACACACTCTCACACAGGTACACACACACACTCACACAGGCACACAAACATACCTGGGCACAGACACACACTCATACAGCTACACACACTCACACACAGGTAAACACACACTCTCACACAGGTACACACATTCTCACACAGGTACACACATTCTCACGCACAGTCGCACACACTCTCACACAGGTACACACACACTCACATAGGCACACACACACTCTCACACAGGTACACACACACTCTCTCACACAGGCACACACACACTCACACAGGTACACACTCACAGGTACACACACACACTCATACAGGCGCACACACACTCTCATACAGGCACACACACTCACACACAAGCGCATGCACACACGCACGTACACACACACTCTCATACAGGCGCACACCCTCACACACAGGTACACACACACTCTCATACAGGCGCACACACTCTCACGTAGGTGCACACGCTCTCACACAGGCACACACACACTCTCACATAGGCACACACACACTGGTGCACATACACTCCCACACAGTCGCGCACACACTCTCACGCAGGTGCACACACACACGTTCACACAGGCGCACAGACACACCCACACAGGTACACATGCACTCACACAGGTACACATGCACTCTCACATAGGTACACACACATATGCAGGTATACACACATACACAGAGGTACAGACACACTCACACAGGCACAGACAAGCACTCATACAGGTACACACACTTACACACGGGTAAACACACACTCTCACACAGGTACACACACACTCTCACACAATTCCAGACATTCTCACACAGGTACACACACACTCTCACACAGGTACACACACACTCTCACACAGGCGCAACACACACACTCACACAGGTACACACACACTCACACAGGTACACACACACTCTCATACAGCTACACACACTCACACACAGGTAAACACACACTCTCACACAGGTACACACATTCTCACGCACAGGCGCACACACTCTCTCAAACAGGTACACACACACACTCTCACACAGGTACACATACACTCTCACACAGGTACACACATACCCTCACACAGGTACA
>NW_025980313.1:3996-4555 GCF_021869965.1 Rhincodon typus | reverse complement strand
CACACAGGTACACACACACTCACACAGGTACACACACACTCTCATACAGCTACACACACTCACACACAGGTAAACACACACTCTCACACAGGTACACACATTCTCACGCACAGGCGCACACACTCTCTCAAACAGGTACACACACACACTCTCACACAGGTACACACACACACTCTCACACAGGTACACACACACACTCACACAGGTACACACACTCTCTCACACAGGTACACACACTCCCACACAGTCACGTACACACTCTCACGCAGGTGCACACACACACGTTCACACAGGTGCACACACACTCCCACACAGGCGCACACACACACCCACACAGGTACACATGCACTCACACAGGTACACATGTACTCTCACATAGGTGCACACACACATGCAGGTATACACACATACACAGAGGTACAGACACACTCACACAGGCACAGACAAGCACTCATACAGGTACACACACTTACACACAGGTACACACGCACTTTCACACAGGTACACACACGCTCTCACACAATTCCAGACACTCTCACACAGGTACACACACACTCTC
>NW_025980313.1:2499-3496 GCF_021869965.1 Rhincodon typus | reverse complement strand
TCTCTCACACAGGTACACACACTCTCACAAAGGTACACAAACACACATTCTCACACAGGCACACACACACTCACACAGGTACACACTCACAGGCGCACACACACTCTCACACAGACACACACACACTCATACAGGCGCACACACACTCTCATACAGGCACACACACTCACACACAAGCGCATGCCCACACACAGGTACACACATACTCTCATACAGGCACACACACTCTCACGCAGGTGCACACACTCTCACACAGGCGCACACACACTCTCACATAGGCACACACACACTGGTGCACACACACTCCTACACAGTCGCGCACACACTCTCACAAAGGTGCACACGCACTCCCACACAGGCGCACACACACACCCACACAGGCACAGACAAGCACTCATACAGGTACACACACTTACACACAGGTAAACACACACTCTCACACAGGTACACACATTCTCACACACAGGCACACACACAGTCTCACACAGGTACACTCTCTCTCTCACACACACACACACACACACACACACACAGGTACACGCACACTCTCACACAGGTACACACACACGCTCTCTAACACAGGTACCGACACACTCTCACACAGGCACAAATACTCACACATTTACACATACACTCTCACACAGGTACAAACATTTTCACACAGGTACATGCTCACTCTCAGACAGGTGCACACACACACACTCACACCAGTGCACACACACTCACACAGGTACACACACACTCTCATACAGGCGCACACATTCTCTCACACAGGTACACACACACACTCTCACACAGGTACACATGCACTCACACAGGTACACACACACTCTCTCACACAGGTACACACACACACTCTCTCACACAGGCACTCAACTCTCTCACACAGGTACACACACAAACACTCTCACACAGGTACAAACACACACTCTCACACAGGTACACACACACTCACACAGGTACGCACACACTCTCACACAGGTACACACACTCTCAC
>NW_025980313.1:1200-1999 GCF_021869965.1 Rhincodon typus | reverse complement strand
CACATACACTCACACAGGTACACACACACTCTCTCACACAGGTACACACGCACTCTCACACAGGTACACACACACACTCTCACACAGGTACAAACACTCTCACACAGGTACGCACACACACTCACACAGGTACACACACACTCTCACACAGGTACGCACACACTCACATACAGGTACACACACACTCATACAGGCGCACACATTCTCTCACACAGGTACACACACACTCGCACACAGGTACACACACACACTCACACAGGTACACACACACTCACACAGGTACACGCACACTCTCACACAGGTACACACACACTCTCACACAGGCGCGCACACACACACTCTCACACAGGTACACACACACTCTCACACAGGAATGCACACAGTCTCACACAGGTATGCACAAACTCTCACACAGGTACACACACACTTTCACACAGGTGCACAACACTTTCACACAGGTACACACACTCTCACACAGGTACACACATACTCTCACACAGGTACACACACACACACACAGGTACATGCACACTCTCACACAGGTACAGACACACTCACACAGGCGCGCGCACACACACTCTCACACAGGTACGCACACACTCTCACACAGGTATGCACACACTCTCACACAGGTACGCACACGCTCTCACACAGGTATGCACAAACTCTCACACAGGTACACACACACTCTCGCACAGGTGCACACTGTCTCTCACACAGGTACACACACACTCTCACACAGGTGCACAATGCTCTCACACAGGTACACACACACTCTCATATAGGCGCACACATTCTC
>NW_025980312.1:1850-5736 GCF_021869965.1 Rhincodon typus | reverse complement strand
GCTGCCAGACCTGCTGAGCTTTTCCAGCAACTTTGTTTTTGTTCCTGATTTACAGCATCAGCAGTTCTTTTGGTTTTTATTAACTATCTCCAGGCTTGAATTACATTTTTGCAGACAGATAGAAACAAAGCCTGTTTCTTCCAATCTGGAGACCTTCATAACTGTATCAGTGACACACACAAGGAACTGTGCAGCTGCAAGGAACCAGTCAGAGTTGTTGTCTGGCTGATGACCTCCGGCATCCACAATCAGTCACTACCGTATAATAGAATTAGCCTTGTACTGCTGGCCAAATCTCACTCGGCGCACACATCACAATACCATGTTGCCTGACCTCAAATCCCCTACTGCTTGCAAAGCAACAACATCAGCACGACTCCCAATGAATTTCAGTGACTTGTGTTCAAATATGGAACAATTCCTTCCAGTCCTTCATTCCAAAATTTTTCTTTTACCGTTTTTGTCCACAATCAAGAATAAAGGAACAGACAAAGATGCAGTTTTTACAACAGAGGTAGATTTAAAAACTGATCAACTATCAACATCAAATCCTTTATTTTATTAAAATAAGAGCAAATAACTGCAGATGCTGGAAATCTGAACACAGGAAACCCTAGAGGAACTCAGCAGGTCTGGCAGCATCTACAGAGAGAGAAAAACAGAGTTTATGTTTCAAATCTGATATGATTCTTCTTCATAATGGAAGCTCCACGCTTGGGCTTCTGATGTAGCCTGGTTCTGGACTCCTGGTCTGGCGTCACTCCAGACGCTGACTACCGCTTGTCCTGACTTCTCCAGTAAGCAATGGCTCAGGACTTCAAACTTCCGCCACCCAAACCATGGTCATCTCAATTTTCTCCACAATTTAACTCTGATACTTCCTCCCTACTTTGTTTTCTTTTGTTTGCCCTGACCCTAGACTCCAATCTTCCTCGCTGATCTTCTTAAACCTTCATCTCTGTCTCCTCAGTGCTCCAGTTTCCAGTTGTGATGCAATACCAAAGCCCCACCTGCCCAACAATCAAAAGCCTATCAATCTGGCTGGCTGTAGCTCTGAAATGGATGCAAAAAAAAAGGCAAACAGTTCCTGCTATTAAATCCATCTTTGCCTTCAAGCTAATATCACATCTGTTGTTTTTCATTCTTTTTTGACCAGACGAGTCAAAGCAAAAGGCATGATATCCAAATAATTTATAAAAATGGTTTGTTTATGTAATTAATTCACAATTTATTTAGCAATGTAAATCTGGAATAAATTGTCTGAATTTCCACTTAGTTGCAAGACTGAATAACCGAAGTGCATTGACTGTTGTTTTGGCTCAGGTCAGTCAGCTAACTGAAAGGGATTGTCAGGTCCTTCTTGCTCTGCATGGTCCAGCTATTTGCTAACTTAACAAGGTCCCCCATTGGCTAGATTTCCAATATTGTTAATGTGCATCTGACAATCTTTCAATGTTGAAGAACCAAGAAACTAACTTGTGGGAAACACTAAGCAGAACATTTAAATATTCCCTAAATCCCTTACTCAACCTCCTGCTTCCTCATTTCCTTCTTCCTACACATCTGCCAGCTGTGTTTCATAATCCTATTCAATTGCTATACTTCATTTGAAACAAATTGGCTTTTTTCGCTGCAGAGGCTGATAGCTCTAAAGATTTGTATTTGTAATACAGTTGTTACGATTCCATTGCACCTTATGTTCCCTCAATGGAATTCTACGAAGAGCATGACAGCCTTTATCGTACTCCCTCTGCTGGATACTGGAATAGATACAAGCAAATGAAATGAACAATTTCAAACTTTGACTTATGGTCTTTCAACCATTTTCAGACAACAAAATCAAAATCTGACGCATGGGTAGGATATATCCCAGGCCCTAAACAATGTGAGCAATGGTGAGACTGTTCGGAAAATGAGGCATGAATGGAAAAATGAGATTTTTGATATCAGGGAAAAAAGTCAGCTGTTCTACATAAAGTTTCCATGGCTAAATGAGAATCTCGCTGATAAGTGGCAAGAGGCTGATTTGCATACATTAACATCTCATTATCTAATCTTGCTTTATTTATATACAGGTTGCTATTCCCTCACGCAGCAGAGAAAAACTAGATGACACAATTCTTTTTATTATATATATGTCACAAATGCAGTTCAGTTCTGTACAGTTGCATATCAAGTAAACAAACAAAACATTAGACTTTGATTCTGCCCAAAAAAAACCAAAGACCTCTCTTAAACATACCATACTGATATTTACATGTAATTGAGACACTGGGTGGGTCTGATAACTGAATAGACCCCCATTTACCTTCAGCAGGAAGACCTCAGACATTGGTCTTTCCCCACTGTGCCTTGGCAACAGCTGCCCCAAGCTTTAGTGTGTCCCTCAGCATAACGTCCCAGACCTTGGAAGGTGCTAGTCTGCAACAATCAGTTGGGGTCAGCTCCTTGTTATGGAAGACCAAATTTTGGGCAGACCAAAGAGCATCTTTCACTGAACTGATGGTCCTCCAGGTGCCAATTCCTAATATGAAAGTTGGGGCCATTTTGTGGCAGCTTCTCCTCACCAGAGTCTTCTTCAGGCATCTATCTGGGCCAGCATACCCGTTCATGTCAGGGTACCTTCTGTTGAGCAATGACCGCCTTCATGAACCCTCCATCCACAGAGTTTGGCATTGGCAAAGCATCACCCTCATAATCTCATCATGGCACATCTTGAATTAATTCATAATACATTTTACCACTTCATACTACACACAGAAGCTCACAAACACATTACATTCCTATGCTGGTCCCAGGCTGCTTTGCATGCAGAGACATGCACGTACTTCATGCATCGTAACTGGGTGCATCTCAGAGCTTTTAGCTCGCTTTCTTAGCGCTCACTAACTTTGTGCCGACTTGATTGCTCACTGCAGCTTTGTCTTGCCTTTGTGTGAATTGCCACTTTATCCAAAGCCTACTGGCTCATGGTACTTCTGTTTTGTTTTAACATTTAGCACGGACACAGCTAGGCAGCTTGGATAGCTGACGTTTTGGGTCTGGACCTTTCTTCAGAAATGGGGGAGGGGAAGGGGGGCTCTGAAATAAATAGAGAGAGGGGGAGGTGGTGATAGAAAGTGGTTAGCGGAACAGATAGGTGGAGAGAAGACGAACAGGTCAAGGAGGCAGGGATGAAGCTAGTAAAGGTGAGTGGAGGTAGGAAGTGGGGGTGGGAGTTGGTTAGTGAGGTGAGAGGAGCGGATAGGCGGGAGAGAAGGGTTCCAAGGTGGAATTTTTGAAGCTCACAATGGTCTCAATGTGGACTTTACGAGCTTCAAAACCTCCCCACCCCCAACCTTATCCCAAGACAAGCCCCCTCTCGTCCCCGCTTCCTTGACCTGTCCGTCTTCTCTCCAGCTTGTATGTTTGCCCGCAATGATCAGTGAAGGAAACAAACAGGAAATGGGCTAGTAAGCCACTCAGTTCCAGGACAACAAGGTGCAGGGCTGGATGAACACAGCAGGCCAAGCAGCATCATAGGAGCAGAGAGGCTGACGTTTCGGGCCTAGACCCTTCATCAGAAAAGGGGGAGGGGAAGGGGGTTTTGAAATAAATAGGGAGAGAGTGGGAGGCGGATAGAAGAGGGATAGAGGAGAGGATAGGTGGAGAGGAAACAAACAGGTCGAAGAGGCGGGGATGGGGCCAGGAAAGGTGAGTGTAGGTAGGGAGTTAGGAAGGGGATAGGTCAGTCCAGGGAGGACGGACAGGTCAAGGGGGCGGGATGAGGTTGGTCGGTAGGAGATGGAGGTGCGGCTTGAGGTGGGAGGAGGGGATAGGTGGGAGGAAGAACAGGTTAGGGAGGCAGGGACGAGCTGGACTGGTTTTGGGATGCAGTAGGGGGAGG
>NW_025980312.1:0-1750 GCF_021869965.1 Rhincodon typus | reverse complement strand
CATTGATACCATTGGGCTGCAGGGTTCCCAAGCGGAATATGAGTTGCTGTTCCTGCAACCTTCGGGTGGCATCGTTGTGGCACTGCAGGAGGCCCAGGATGGACATGTCGTCTGAGGAATGGGAGGGGGAGTTGAAATGGTTCGCGACTGGGAGGTGCAGTTGTTTGTTGCGAACCGAGCGTAGGTGTTCTGCAAAGCGGTCCCCGAGTCTCCGCTTGGTTTCCCCGATGTAGAGGAAGCCACACCGGGTACAGCGGATGCAGTATACCACATTGGCAGATGTGCAGGTGAACATCTGCTTGATGTGGAAAGTCTTCTTGGGGCCTGGGATGGGGGTGAGGGAGGAGGTATGGGGGCAGGTGTAGCACTTCCTGCGGTTGCAGGGAAAAGTGCCGGGTGTGGTGGAGCTGGAGGGGAGTGTGGAGCGGACAAGGGAGTCACGGAGAGAGTTGTCCCTCCGGAAAGCAGATAAGGGTGGGGAGGGAAAGATGTCTTTGGTGGTGGGGTCGGATTGCAGATGGCGGAAGTGTCGGAGGATGATGCGTTGGATCCGGAGGTTGGTGGGGTGGTACGTGAGGACGAGGGGGATTCTTTTTTGGTTCTTATTGCGTGGACGGGGTGTGAGGGATGAGGTGCGGGAGATGTGGGAGACACGGTTGAGGGCGTTCTCGACCACCGACGGGGGGAAGTTACGGTCTTTGAAAAACGAGGACAGCTGAGATGTACGGGAGTGGAATGCCTCATCCTGGGAGCAGATGCGGCGGAGGCGAAGGAATTGGGAATAGGGGATAGCATTTTTGCAGGAAGGTGGGTGGGAGGAGGAGTATTCTAGGTAGCTGTGGGAGTCGGTGGGCTTGAAATGAATATCGGTTTCGAGGTGGTTGCCCGATATGGAGACAGAGAGGTCCAGGAAGGGGAGAGAGGTGTTAGAGATGGTCCAGGTAAATTTAAGGTTGGGGTGGAAGGTGTTAGTGAAGTGTATGAACTGTTCGAGCTCCTCGTGGGAGCACGAGGCAGCGCCGATACAGTCATCAATGTAACGGAGGAAGAGGTGGGGTTTAGGGCCGGTGTAGGTACGGAAGAGGGATTGTTCCACGTAACCTACAAAGAGGCAGGCGTAGCTTGGGCCCATGCGGGTACCCATGGCTACCCCCTTTGTCTGTAGGAAGTGGGAGGAATTGAAAGAGAAGTTGTTGAGTGTGAGGACGAGTTCGGCTAAGCGGATGAGGGTGTCAGTGGAGGGGGACTGGTCGGGCCTGCGGGACAGGAAGAAGCGGAGGGCCTTAAGGCCATCTGCATGGGGAATGCAGGTGTAGAGGGACTGGACGTCCATGGTAAAGATGAGGTGTTGGGGACCGGGGAATTGGAAGTTCTGGAGGAGGTGGAGGGCGTGGGTGGTGTCACGGACATAGGTAGGGAGTTCCTGGACCAAGGGGGAGAAAATGGAGTCGAGATAGTTGGAGATCAGTTCGGTGGGGCAGGAGCAGGCGGAGACAATGGGTCGACCAGGGCATTCAGGTTTGTGGATTTTGGGAAGGAGATAGAAGCGGGCAGTGCGAGGTTGGGGAACGATGAGGTTGGAGGCCGTGGGTGGGAGGTCACCTGAGGTGATGAGGTTGTGGATGGTTTGCGAGATGATGGTTTGGTGCTCGGGGGTGGGGTCATGATCAAGGGGGCGGTAGGAGGAGGTGTCGGAGAGTTGGCGTCCGGCCTCGGCGATGTAGAGGTCAGTGCGCCATACTACAACTGC
>NW_025980311.1:0-5736 GCF_021869965.1 Rhincodon typus | reverse complement strand
GTATCCAAAGACATCACCCCCTGCATCTGTTGACCTACAATGGTCCCTGGTCTGACGCCTCAAATTTAAAGTTTTCACCCTTGCATTCATGCCTCTCTAATGCCTCGCCCAACACTCTCTGTAATGTCTTCCAACACAACAACCTTCTAACATTTCTGCAGTTCTCTAAATTATGGTCTTTTATGTATTCTGAATTTTTGCTATTCCCTCCATCGGAGACTCCACACACAGCTACCTATTACTGATGCTCTGTAGTTCCCTCATATAACCTGCCCAGACCTAGGGCCCCAGGAGCAGTGTTAAATGGCAAACTTTACTCTTCTCTTCTCTTCTCCTGAAGTTATGCATTTCTCACGGGTTTTATGTTATAGTGTGTTATTGCAGCCGTATTCATTGAAGAGCAAGAAGATGGTTTGAGAAAGAGAAATTTTCTTTTGATTCCCACTTACCAGCTACACCTAGTCCTGAGTACTCCAGCAAGAGGAGAATAACCTCTGAGATATAAAGATAGGATAAAAGATAGGAGGACCAGGGAGTTGGCCATTCTGCCCTTTGAGCCTGCTCTGCCATTTAATATGATCATGGCTGATCATCTAACTCAGTACGCTATTTCTCCTTTCTCCTCATATCCTTTCATCCCTTTAGCTCCATGAGCTAGACCTAACTCCTTCCTGAAAATATTCGATGTTTTGGCCTTAACCACTTCCTGCAGCAGAGAATTCCACAGGTTCACCATACTTGGTGAAGAAATTTCTCGTCTCAGCCCTACATGGCCTTGCCCATATCCATAGAGGAGGAATATCTTCCACCGTTTATCACGTCTAGTCCTGTTTGAAATTCATAGCATTTCTATGAGATTCCCCTCATTCTTCTAAACTCCAGTGAATATAGTCCTAACCGATTCAATCTCTATTCATATATCAGTCCTGCCATTCCGAGAATCAGTCCGGCAAACCTTTGTTGCACCTCCTCCATAGCCAGACCAGCCTCCCTCGGATAAGGAGACCAAAATTGCATACAAGGCATCCCTGCTCCTGCACGCAAACTCTTTCAGAATAAAAGGCGAACAAACTATTTGCATGCTTCACCTGCAGCTTACTTTCAGCAATATATATGAACATAAGAGAAATGATAGACAGGGAAGACACTTCTGGTGTGTTTCTTACACTTGTGATGTCGTGTTTTATGGTATTTTCACTCTCCACATTGACTATTGGGACAATAGTTTCAATTTTGCCAATGTTTAACTGAAGAAAATTGCAGCTGCCAAAGGATGGATGGTATTTAACTGGAAAGGATACAAAAAAGATGTGCAAGGATGTTACCGAGACTAGAAGATTTGAATTGTAAGGAGAGGCTGAGTAGCCTGGGACATTTTTTCCCTAGACCATAAGAGGCTAAGGGGTGACTTTATAAGGGTTTGTAAAGCCATGAGGGGCATTGGTAAGTTGAATTGCCAAGATCTTTTCCCCAAGGTAGGGAAGTCCAAAACTAGAGGGTATAGGTTTAAGGTGCGAGGGCAAACACTTAAAAGGAACCTGAGGGGCAACTGTTTCACACAGAGGATGGTGCATTTATGGAACAAGGTGCCAGAGGAAATGGTAGAGCCGGGTACAAATACAACATTTAAAAGACATTTGGACAGGTACATGGATAGGAAAGGTTTAGAGGGATATGGGTCAAATGCTGGCAAATGGGACTCGTTCAGTTTAGGAAATCTGGTCGGCATGGACGAGTTGGGCCGAAGGGCCTGTTTCCGAGCTGTATACCTCTACAACTCTAAATGAATGTCAGGCAAACAGGGTAACAACAAAGATAGCAGCATGGTCAAGAGAGGCGGTGGCGAGGTCTAGTTGCGTAAGAATGTAAGCTTGAGGAGGATTCTTGTAGCACAATGGAAGTGAACCTGCTTCTGGGCCAGGAAAGTCTGGGTCCAAGTCCCACCTGCCCTGCAGAAATATCTGAACAGATTAATTAACAATAGCTTCAATGCTGAATAATCAATATTGTATAGGGCTCTTGTGGCATTGTGGTAACATCCCTACCTCTGAACTACAAGGTCCAGATTCAAGTCTCATCTGTTCGATTGGGATGTAAGACTACTCTGAGCAGGTTGATTAGAAAATACCTATACGCTTATGACGGTATTTAGAGGGATCAGACATGGAGAATTAAACATCCCTAAGCTCTGTGCTACGACAATTCTGTAAAATCCACTTCTGGGGAAGATTTAAATTTTGTGTCATGGCTCGAGAGAAAATAGAACACGGTGAAACAAGAAATTGGATAGTCTTATCTTTGAGATATCTGTGGAAAGTGCTGAGAACTTGTGTTATTCATTGGAATATAATCAAAAATAATCCCTGTTCATTCAGTACAAAGCTCTGCAAGATTGCCCTTTCATATTAAAATTGCTGGTCTGCAATTTAATGACTTCAGTACTTTCTCCTGCTTGAATTCGGAAAAGGGTGGCGTTGAGTTAAAACTTATTGCTGTTTCCAAGATGCATGTATTGAGTCATCAACTGTAAAAACAGAACAAGTTTGTGTTAAGGTTAAAAGCAGATGAGACACCCCCATGGTCATCAACCTGAAATGTTTCTCCCTCTATCTATCCTCAAAAAAAGCTGCCAGACTTGCTGAGTATTTCTATCTCCACTTTTTTGTTGTACCCCACGTCCCTCAATTCCCTTACAGCGCAACAATCCAATAATTTCAGCCCTGAATATAACCAATGATTGGGTTCTTGCGGTGGTGCCCCTAGCAGGCCAGAAATCCCAGGTTAAAGTTCACCTCCTCCTGAACAAGTCTATTAAAAATATCTATATTCAACAATTGAGCGTATAAAGGAAGCAAAGCCATGACAGGAGACTCCCTGACTACAACTAGGCAGGTAAGAACAGAGCCAGGCAAGTTCAGCCCCTCTCCTCCTGAGGTTTCAACAAAGTGCTTTGGGAAGTTTTACTAGAGCAAGAACGCTACACAAATGCTGGATAATCGTTGTTAGCCCTGTTTAAATGGCACATGGTGAAAGAAAAACTCTGCTGCCTTGGGGGTGGATAAATCTCACGTGAAGATGGCAAGATTTATGAGCATCAGCAACATGAGATCAGAGGTAAAAGGGGCATATGGATTGAAACATGGGGTCTGAGACCGCATCATACATGCCTGTATGGCCAATGGTTAAAAGGGTTGGTTGTTCCAGCCTTCAAATCGCATGGACAATTAGAAAACTTGAAATTTTATTCTGCCAATAGTAATTCACATGGCATAATCTAAGTTGCACATTAAAGAAGCTATGTTGAAGGATGATTAAAGGCTTTATGTAAAGTGAATTTTAAACAGTATTACAGGACATGAGGGAGGTAGAGATTCAGTAGTTTCAGAAGGAGATTACAAAGTCTGGACCAAGGGGGCTGATGGGACAGCCATCAAGGTGGGCTGAACAAGCAGTTAAGATTCATTTTCTCCGGTTAGTGATAAAATATTCAAAATCAGATAACTCAATTGATTTTGAGGTAAAGTTACGCTTAAATGAAATAACTGGATCAATGAAATAACTGGATCAATGAAATTTTTGACTAAAAATGTTCTGGACCTTGCAGTCGGAAATCATCCCACAAATGTCGAGCGATCTCTGTGGAATAGACATTCAGATTCCATGTCAATTTGTTTTTGGTACCAGGTCAAGGAAATCTCCAGCTATACAGCAGCAGCAATGTCAGCAATCAGAGTAAATAGTCAATCATGATGAAGCATTCTCACAGACAACCAGGAAGTAAAAGTATCTGAATTCCTTGACCTTCGATTTCCTAACTTTACAGATAGATAAAGTGGGACACATGAGATGAAGGCAAAAGATAGAATTTCAAACAAACAAAAAAACTGAAAATGAGGAATTTCTCATAACGGAGAAATTTATATTCAATACAAAATTAATCCTTCAAAACGAATGAGGGTGTGGGGCAGCTCAAAATCATTATGAACTAATGAGTACAAGAATAATAAATACTAATAAATTAAATGAGTGCAACTCTTTCAAGGATTTTTATACCAGCGCTAACAGTTTAAAAGTGCAAGCAATTGTCAGTTCAGTGATTTCTGATTGACTGCACTGCTGGGAGAGCTCAACAGTGCATGTTCTGGAGAGACACAGATTGACTGACAATAACCTCTGGATTTCCATATTTAACTGTGGCCGTATGAACTCCAGAAATTACTGTCAGTTTCAGCATAGTAGCAAGGGCAATATCCGCCAGTATCACGTTACTGCTACCTACAGCATAAGACATCCATTTAAATGAAAATAGATTGTTACACACCGTTATCTCTAACTGTAGCTGACCGCAATTAACTGACAAGACAACAAATGCTATATTATACAGTTGGCAGCAAATGTATCCAATGAAACCCATCAAAATTTCATGCTATTATTCAGCCTGAAATACCAAAAGTAACAAATTGATAGTTGATAATCGACAAATTGCTCAATGAAAAATAATTTAATTGTTGCTTTTTCCCATTTAACCTCCCCACTTAATCCACTGCCACTACATCACAAAAGAAATTAAAATGTGCTTTTCAAAAGTACAGCAAAACTTGGAACAGTAGACGGCACAAAATACAAACTGACCCAAGGAGAGGCACCAAACAAAAGCATTAGTCAGGGTTCCTGCTCCCAATTCCTACACAGAGCTTTAATGAGGTGTAAACCTACATAAGCCAAGTTAACTGCAACCATCCTTTTTTGTGGGGGGGTGCGGAAATGGCTGTCGAAATATTTATTAGTATCTCAGCTTCAAATGCTGTCTCCGGGTACAAACCAAATCTGCATGGATCAAGTGCATAACTGTTCCACAGGCTGTTCCTCCGGGTTGACATTGTATAATAATTATTTTGTTCATTTCTTCGACTAAAAATGAAGACTTTGCATTTCAAAAACACATTTCATGTCCTCAGAATAATGCAAAGCACGTAACGGCCAATAGTCACTGTTTAGTGTCAAAAACATAGCAGTCTGCAAGACTGGACAAATAATTTGTGATGTAGGTTGAAGGATAAACAATAGGGAACTGTACACTGGGGAGAATTCCCCAGTCCTTCATCCAAATAGTTATGGAAGCTTTCACATCCAACAAAGAGGACAAATGGAGCTTCAGTTTAACACCTCTTCCACACCTCTTCCAAAGATAGCACCTCTAATAGAGGCAAAAATAGAAATTGCTGGAAAAGCTCAGCAGGTCTAGCAGCATCTGTGGAGAGAAATCAGAGTTAATGCTTCGGGTCCAGTGACCCTGCCTCATTCGACCTGAAATGTTAACTCTGATTTCTCTACACAGATGCTGCCAGGCCTGCTGAGCTTTTCCAGCAACTTCTATTTTTATCTCCGACTTACAGCATTTGCAGTTCTTTTGGTTTTTATTTAGCATCTCTAATAGTGCAGGATGCCCTCAGTGCAGCACTGAAGGTTTATGGGCTCATTTGCTGGAATGGGAGTGTAGGCTTGAACCCACAGCTTCCTCATCCAGACGTGCGAGTGTTTAGCCACAGCTTGAGATCCCAGTGACATCCCATGTCGAGAACTACATGCATCAGCAAGTTTAAGAGACACAATATAAACATTGGTGGTAGAGGTGAGGGAAGCAGACCCTTCATGTCAAAATAGTGAGAAAGCAATCATGTCCAATTAAATAGAAGCAATTTTATTGATTCTACAGTTGTCATGATGGGGTTGGGA
>NW_025980310.1:0-5737 GCF_021869965.1 Rhincodon typus | reverse complement strand
ATGTGTTTCAATCAGGTCTCCTCTCATTCTTCTAAACTCTAGTGAACACAGGCCTAGTCAAGACAATTTCTCCTCATAAAACTGTCCTGATATCTCTCTTGTCAGCCTAGTGAACCTTCATTTTATTCCCTCTAGGGAAAGTTTATCCTCTCGAAGGTAAGGAGACTAAAATTGTATGAATATTGTGGATGTGATCTTACCAATGCGCTGTACAACTATAGTGAGTTAATTCATCCAATGAACAAATATTTTAAAAAAGCTGCCAAACACAGCTTCTGCTGTTAATTTCCAGAATTTACTCCAAACGGTGGAGATCTGCCGTTGACAGCACCAAAATCATTTTATTTTTACATATTTATGGCTTGTCAGAATGAAATTGTTAAGTTATTGCCAATTAGTACCAAATTGGTAAACAGTTTTATGAAGAGTCAGCTTCCAGTGTTCCTTCCTAAATCAGTTAGAAAAAAAAATGATTAATTCAAACATCTGTTTCTCCAGTCTGTTTCTGTTGGAATTTTCTTTCTCAATTGTGCATAAATAACATTAATAAGACATAGATGATATAGTGTGCTGATAATAACATCAAGGGAATGAACAAACATCATAGTTATGGAGTCACAGAAATGATTAATGCAGACTGTGAACTCCCATCAACAGGAAGAGAATATTTTTGAGAGCTAAGGCGCTTTCTCTGAGCTTATAAAGAGAAGTCTGCTGGAGTTTGTGAGGTGACAAGCTAATTATGAAGAGCATTGCTATATCTGATGAAGCTGGATTGAACCTTCTTGAGTCAGATTGCAATCTAACCACAAAGTTACATTAGCAAGTGCAAGTCATGATGTGGATGTGCTGGTGTTGGACTGGGGTGGACAAACTGAGAAGTCATATGACACCAGGTCATAGTCACCTGACGAAGGGGCGGCGCTCTGAAAGTTTGTGATTTTAAATAAACCGGTTGGACTATAACCTGGTGTCGTGTGACAAGAGAACCCAACAATGTAAGCCAATGAAATTCTCACAGCTGAAATGATGCAAGCTCTACATATGACCTGAGATGATAGTAGTATGTATTGATGAGTTATATTTCCCTCAGCCTGCTGACATTGTAATGGGAAATGAATACATCAATGATAATGATGTACACTATGATACTACTTTGATATCAGAAGGGAGATGTGATCGGCACCCAAAGAAGAGATGATTGGGAGCAATCTATTAGAGAGCTGTAACCGGCATAATGCATACTAGAATATTAATAAAGTTTTTATTGGGCCTGCTGAAGGTGAAACAACGTTAATCTTAGATATAGGTTTGACAGTGATACAAGTTGGAGTAGGAGCAGTCAAGCTGGATGGAGCAGAGTCAAAGCAGTACAAGTACCTAACACCTAAGAGATCATGCAAGGAGAACATGGAGTCCACAAAGGGACAACAATATAGGCTTAACACTATGGGAGTAATATAGTGCATTGGCATAGCTCTGGGAGCATTAAGCATCAGTATCAGAGGGATATAGATAGGTTAAGTGAGTGAGTGGGGGTCTGGCAGATGCAGTACAATGTTGGTAAATGTGAGGTCATCCATTTTGATAGAAATAACAGCAAAATGGACTATTATTTAAATGGTGAAAAATTGCAGGATGCTGCTGTGCAGAGGCACTTGGGCATCCTTGTGCATGAATCACAAAAAGTTGGTTTGCAGGTGCAGCAGGTAATGAAGAAGGCAAATGAAGTATTATCTTCATTGCGAGAAGGATGGAATTTAAAAACAGGAAGGTTATGCTGCAGCTGTATAAGGTGCTGGTGAGACCACACCTGGAGTACAGGTTTGGTCTCCTTAATCGAGAAAGGATGTACTGGCACTGGAGGGGGTGCAGAGGAGCTTCACTAGGTTGAATCCGGAATTGAGAGAGTTACCTTATGAGGGACTATACTCACTGGAATTTAGAAGAATGAGTGGGCTCTTTAGAAACATACAATTATGAAGGGACTAGATAAGATAGAAGCAGGGAGGTTGTTTCATGGCGGGTGAAACTTGAACCAGGGGGCTTAGCCTCAAAATAAGGGGAAGCAGATTTAGGACTGAGTTGAGGAGGAACTTCTTCACCCAAAGGCTTTTGAATCTGTGGAATTCCCTGCCCAGTGAAGCAATTGAGTCTGTCTCATTGAATGTTTTTAAGCAATGACAGATATATTTTTGAACAGTAAAGGAATTAAGGGTTATGGTGAGTGGGTGGTTAAGCGGTGCTGAGTGCACGACGAGATCAGCTATGATCTTATTGAATGTTGGAGCAGGGTCATGGGCCAGATGGCAGACTCCTGCTCCTATTTCTTACGTTCTTATGTTCTTATTCGCCAAAGATCCTCAGATAGCACCTTCCAAATGAGCAACCACTTCCATCTAAACAGTCAAGGGCATTAGATACATTGGAACACCATCACCTGCAAGTTCCACTCCAAGCAACTCAGCATTCTGACTTGGAAATACAGCAAACTTTTTTACTAGCTGACACCTATGGGACAAACAGTGCGCCAGTTTTGTGCCAGTTGATCAAATTTTTCAATTGATCAAGAGGTCCACTTAATCTATATAAAAACACATACTTAGTAATAGAAACATAATGCAGGGGCTGTATGCATCATTGTTGTTCTTTATTTACAGTATAAATCACTTAAATAGTAATGTACCTCTGCCTTAAATAAAACTTACCAGCAGAGAGCCTTCGCAGTCCCATAGACATTGCAGAGATCGCAATAATGCAGTAAACGTTCAGTATTTGAGGTTGGTCGGCTTTGGATGAGTTGGACTGAAGGATCTGTTTCCATGCTGTATATCTCTATGACTTTATGACTCTATGTAATTTTTGCCATTTTATTGAAAGTGTATAAGGTGCCAGTTAAAACAACGTTTGTTGTATATTCCTTTGCTGTTGCTGGGTCAAAATCTTGGAATTCCCTCCCTAAGGGCATTGTGGGCCCACCTACAGCATCTGGACGACAATGTTTCAAGAAGGTAGCTCACCACCACCTTCTTAAGGGCAACTAGTGATGGGCAATAAATGCTGGCCAACCAGTGATAGGTGCATCCCATGAGTGAATAAAAACATTTAGTTTAAATGTATGCAAAATACCACAGATGTTGGAAACCTAAAATAAACACTGAGATTGGGAGATAAACTTTGCAGATCTGGCAGCATCTGTGGAAAGAAAGCACAGTTAATGTTTCGAGTCCAGTGGCCCTCCTTCAGAACATTGTTTTATTTCTTCAATAGCGTGATGAGTGCTGAGTCCATCAAGAATAAAAGTCAGCAGAAATAAAGTATTAAATGGCAGATGGTGATTTTGCAAATATAAGGACAACTGGAGCCTTCAAGACTGAGACTGATGCATAATTGTTGAACAAAGGTGTTAAGGGCATATGAAACTAAGGCACATAAATGGAACTGAAACACGAATTAGCCAAGGCTTCATTGGCCGGTGGAGTAGGATGAAGGGCAGAATAAATTCTCCTAATGTTTCAAAGTTTCTAAACATATGGCTAATTATTAAAGTCACTACTGTTGATCAGCTGCCTTTGATAATTACTTCTTTTTCAAATGCTCAGTCGTACAGAACTTAAATATTGCTGAAAATAGGGTGGTGTTGCCAAAGCTGTTCATCTTGTTGTACGCATCAAGATAGACACAAGAATGCCAAATTTCAAACAATCACAATGATTTATACTACAGAAAGGAATTGGTGGACTGTTGGGTGCATTACCATGTTAAAAGCAACAAGACGCTATAGGGTCTCCAAGCTCCTGGACAAGTAAAAGGAAGGGACAAGACTTGAATATATTCCTCACTTAGAGATAGTAAGAACTGCCGATGCTGAAGTCTGAGATAACACAGTGTGGAGTTGGATGAACACAGCAGGCCAGGCAGCATTAGAGGAGCAGGAAAGCTGACGTTTCAGGTCAGGGCCCTTCTTCAGAAATTTCTGAAGAAACCTATAGACCAAGAGCTGGAAAAAGGGTCCTGACCCAAAATTACAGCTTTCCGGCTCCTCTGATGCTGCCTGGCCTGCTGTGTTCCTGCAGCTCCACACTGTGTTATCTTGAACATATTCCTTTTGTTTGCAGAGAATAGGTCACTGTGAATGAACATGTGCCACTAACAAAAGTAAATGAGGAACCATGTCATGAACTCGGCTGATTTATTGTCAGTTGGTTCATTTAGTATGAGTGCTAGGACGATTCTTCAGAAAATGCTATCCAATCACAGAACCATGTCTAATTCTGGATGGTTTGTGTTGTATAAGGGCTTTAGAAACCTGGAAAAACCTTGTGATGATATCATGGAGCTGCATATCACTGAGTAAATGCCAAAACATGGGCCAAGTTAGAGTAGCCTGGAAGGCACATTGTGGAAAGCCATAAGACGTAGGAACAGAAATAGCCCATTCAGTTCAGCAAGTCTGCTCCACCAATCAGTCTTCTGATGGTGGCTGATCTGATAATCCTCAACTCCACTTTCTTGCCTATATCCCTTAACCCTTGACTCCTTTTCTGATCAAAAATCTGCCTACCTTAGTCTTGAATATACTTGACAACCTGGTCTCTGCAACCTTCTGTGGTCAAGAATTCCATAGATCCACTATCGTCTGAGGGAAGAAATTCCTCCTCATCATTGTCTTAAATGGGCAGCCCTGTATTCGGAAGTTATGGCCTCTGGTCCTAGACTCTCCTACAGGAGGAAACAACATTTCTGCATTTATCATGTCAAGTCCCCTGAGAATTTTACATGTTTCAATGAGGTCACCTCTCATTCTTCTGAACTCCAATGATTACAGGCCCAGTCATTTCAATATCTCCTCCTAAAACAATCCTTTTGTACTCAAAATCAATCTGGTGAACCTCCTCTGGTCTGCCTCCAATGGTAGTATATCTTTCCTTAGATAAGGAGTCCGGAACTATTCACAGTATTCCAGCTGTGGTCTGACCAGGGCCTTAGATAGTTTTCGTAAACTTCTCCTACTTTTATCCTCCATTCCCACTCAGACAAAGGCCAATAATTGCCATCCCAATTAGCTGCAGAACTTCTATGATAGCTTTTTGTGATTTATTTGTGTGAAAACTCCAAAATCCTTCTGTTGTCAAACAGTCACAGAGACCTACTGTGCATTAAAAGTCCCTTTGGCCCATCATATCTGTGCTGGTAAAAAAGAACCACCCAACTATTCTAACCCCATTTTCCAGCTCTTGGTCCATAGCCTTGTATGCCTTAGCATTGCAAAGGCACATCTACATATTACTTAAAGGTTATGAGGGTTTCTGCCTCTACACTCTTACTGGCAGTGAGTTCCAGACAGTTTTTCTTACATATCCTCGAAACGTCCTGACCTTTCCCTTATTTCTATGCTCCCTGGTCATTGATCCCTCAATTGACTCACTTCCTATATCCCTATCTATGCCCCTCATATTCTGTAGCTTTCTTCAGTCTTTGTCTACTTAAGTAATATTTAGCTCATCCATTCTTCCTGACAAAATGCATAACCTTACATTTTCCCACATTGTATTCCATCTACCTAGTTTTTGCCCATTCACTTAACCTGTCTGTATTTCACTGCAGAGATAGTAGGAACTGCAGATGCTGGAGAATCTGAGATAACAAGGTGTAGAGCTGGATGAACACAGCAGGCCAAGCAGCATCAGAGGAGCAGGAAAGCTGACATTTCGGGCCTAGACCCTTCTTCAGAAAA
>NW_025980309.1:0-5737 GCF_021869965.1 Rhincodon typus | reverse complement strand
GTTTTTGTTCCTGATTCACAGCATCCGCAGTTCTTTCGGTTTTTAAAGATTAAAAGGATGTATTTTGACAAAAACCATCCCTAGGTTCACTGGATCAACTGTTAAGATGAAGAACAGCAATCACTTTACAGATAACAGTGCGCCCAAAATCAAAAGGAGCTGTGAGGGACACTTTAACCCTTTCTTGTCATCGAGACTTTTGATCTTCTGAATTTTCTTCCCTATCTACAGAAATTTTCCATCAATAATACCTCTGTCTTGCTACCTGTCTTAAATGTAAATAAGTGGGTGTGTATTTGGAGGTTTTCAAGGGATGGAGATTAAGTTGCACAGTAGTACTTTGGTAATCCTTTCTCTCCTTTATCGAAGTTAAGAGTGTTACCATCGAGCTATTTTCTGTTCATGATAAACCTTGGTATGAATTGCTTATGTCCTGAACAGCAGTCAGTCAGACAAATGAGTCATAGAATCGTCGAGGTCTACAGCATAGAAAGAAAGAGGCCCTCAGCCCATCAAAGCTGCACAAAGAGACCTTGAGATGCAGGTTCATAGTTCCTTGAAAATGGAGCTGCAGGTAGACAGGATAGTGAATAAGGTGTTTGGCACACATGCCTTTATTGAGTATAGGAGTTGGGAGGTCATATTGAGGCTGTACAGGACATTAGTCAGGCTACTTTTGAAATATTGCATTCAGTTCTGGTCTCCCCGCTGTATGGAAGATATTGTTAAACTTGAAAGAGTGCAGAAAAGATTTACAAAGATGTTGTTGGATTTGAAGCGTTTGAGCTGAATAGGCAGGATCGTCAGAGGCTGAGGGGTGACCTTATAGAGGTTTATAAAATCATGAGGGGCATGGATAGGGTGAATAGCCAAGGGTTTTTTCCCCAGGGTAGGGGAGTCCAAAACTAGAGGCCATAGGTTTAAGGTGAGAGGGGAAAGATTTAAAAGGGGCCTGAGGGGCAACTTTTTCACACAGAGGGTGGTGCGTGTGTGGAAGGAGCTGCCAGAGGAAGTGGTGGAGGCTGGTACAATTACAACATTTAAGAGGCATGGGTACGTGAATAGGAGCGATTAGAGGGATATGTGCCAAATGCTGGCAAATGGGACTAGATTAGCTTAGGGTATCTGATCGGCATGGACGAGTTGGACTGAAGGGTCTGTTTCCATGCTGTACATGCCTCTATGCCTCAATCAAGTCAGCATTGATCAAAAACAACACATTACTATTCTAATCCCCTCTCAAAAATAGTGTCACTTTGATGGACTAATTGTAGTTCTACACATGTTGTGATATTTTGTGGAATATTGGGACACAGTTTATTGACACTGTACACGATTCCTACTTAAGTCATGACAATGCAATGTGAGGAAATATTATTTCACTCAGCGGGTAGTTCAGCTCTGGAGTAAACTGCCCGGAAGTACATGGAGGCAATTTCAACTTAGGCATTCGGGAAGGTGTTGGATGACGATATGAAGACAATCGAGATACAGAGTTGTGAGGATAAAGGCAGGCGAATGAAATGGAATGAAAACAGAAATTGCTGGAAAAGCTCAGCAGCTGTGGCAGCATCTGTGGAGAGAAATCAGAGCTAACGTTTCGGCTCGAGTGACCCTTCCCCAGTTCTAAGAATTGTTCACTTGGAAAGTATTTTACTGACATGATGAGCTGAATGGTCTCCTCCTGCACCATGACAATTCTGTGATTCTAGGAATTCATGTTTGATCTGTACTCCTTTGCCAAAGCATGAGTTCATTGGGGGTCAAAGACAAAAGGTGCTGGAGAAACTCCGCAGGTCTGTAGAGAGAGAAAAACAGAGTTAAAGTTTTGAGTTCAGTGACAGTTCATCAGAACTCACATGCAGGAATATGCGCAATGCATTCAGGTTGTGGGTTTGTCAGACTCATATGGAACAAACTTTCAGGCTTGTGGTGGAGTATTAATGTACAGAATGTTGCTATTCTGGGCTAAATTCAAATCCACTCATTTTAGATTCCAGGATCTAGCTTGTGGCTTTGAATTGGTGCCAAACTATTAGATAGCATTCCATTCTGCGATTTTGAAAAACCTCTTACAAACTTCTGGAAACCGCATGTAAATATTCTCAGCTTTCACACTCACACGACTGGGTGGGCGCAGTTGTCATAGCAACATCCGAGCAAGAAGTTAAAGCTGGCAGTTAAAACAGAAATTGCTGGAAAAACTCAGCAGGTGCGGCAGCATCTGTGGAGAGAAATCAGAATTAACGCTTCGGGTCCGGTGTCCTTTCCTCAGTTCTCTTCACAGAAGCTGCCAGACTTGCTGAGCTTTTCCAACAACTTCTGCTTTTGTTCCTGATTTACAGCATCCGCAGTTCTTTTGGTTTTTATTCAAGTTTAAGCTGGCAGGAAGATTTAGCAATGACAATGTTTGTGTCTTCAGTCAGAGGCACAATAACAATCAAAGGGGAGTACTCCCTGGCTTCTTGTCCAATGGTTATCCCTCAACCAACGCAATAAAAACTAATAATTTTGTCATTGACACCTTGCTGTTTATGGGATCTTGCTGTGTATGTACTTTCTGATGCATTTCCTACATCACAACATCCTCTGCAGGTTCCCCTCCAAGCACTCACCATCCTGATTTTGAAATTTGCTGCCATTCCTTCACGATCACTGCTTCAAGATCCTGCAACTTGACAAAAGTGAGGTATTGCATTTTAGAGTCATAGAGGTTTACAGCGTGGAAATAGGCCTTTCAGCCCAACTTGTCCATGCTGCCCAGTTTTCACAATTTATCTTGTCCCATTTGCTTGCCTTTGGTCCATGTCCCTCCATATCTATCCCTTCCATGTACATGCCCAAATGTTTCTTAAATGACAAAATTGTATTCACTTCCACCACTACCTCTGGCAGCCCATTCCAGACACTCAACACCCTCTGTGTGAAAAAATTGCTCCTTTGGATCTTTTTGTATCTCCCCCTTCTCACCTTAAACCTTTGCCCTATTTTGCTGGTACAAACAAGGGCAGGAGTTATACGATTAGGGGTGGGGCCCTGAGTAGTGTTGTAGTACAGAGAGACCCAAGGGTTCAGGTACGTAGTTCTTTGAAATTTGTGTCTCATGTAGACAGTGCGGTTAAGAAGGTGTTTAGCACGCTTGCCTTCATTGCTCAGACCATTGAGTATAGGAGTTGGGACATCATGTTGAGGTTGTAAAGGACATTGGTGAGGCCTCCTGGAGTACTGTGTGCAGTTCTGGTCGCTCTGTTATAGGAAGGATATTAATAAACTGGAGAGGGAAAGGATATTGCTGAAAATAGAGGGTTTGACGTATAAAAATAGACTGGAAAGGCTGAGACTTTTATCACTGGAGGGTAAGAGGTTGAGGGGTGATCTTATTGAGGTTTATAAAATCATGAGGGGCATAGATAAGGTAAATGATGAGGGTCTTTTCCCTACAGTGGGGGATTTCAAAACTAGGGGTCATGTTTTTAAGGTGAGAGGAGAAAGATTTATCAAGGACCTGAGAGGCAACATTTTTACACAGAGAGTGGTTCATGTGTGAAATGAACTGCCAGAGGAAATGGTGGATGTGGGTACAGTTACAACGTTTAAAGACTTTTGGATAAGTACACAAATAGGAAAGGTTTGGAGGCATTTGGAGGCAGTGGAAATAGTTTAGTTTGGGAACATAGTTGGCATGGACTGGTTAGACGAAAGGATCTGTTGCCGTGCTGTGTGACTCTACGACCTTATAACGCCCTCCCTAACAGCATTGTGTTAGGCTTTCAAAAAGGCGACTCTCCAGCATATTTTTGGGGATAAAGAAACAAAGTTTCAAAAAGGTATTGGCATTTAAACATCCCAAAGTGTTCACACAGGCATTAATATAAAAGAGTCTGACACTGAGCCCCAGAAGGAGATGTTAGGACATCTGTTAAGAGGTAGGCTATAAGGATTCTCACAAAATGATGAAAACGAGTTAGAGAGACAGGGAGGTTTAGGGAGGGAATCCCAGGCCTTGGGACCCAGGCAGCTTAAGGCATTGTTGTCAATGCCAAATTGACGATACACATGAGGTGGGAATCAGAGGAGGACAAAATTCTTAGAGGGTTGGGGGGCAATTGCAGAGATTAGGAGGGGCAAATTCATGGAGAGATTGGAAAACAATTAAGGGCGAGAATTTTAATAACAAGGTTTTACTTGACTGGGTGTGTCAATACTGATGAGTGAACAGAAGAGACTTGGTACGAGTTGAGCTAAAGGCGTTGGAGTTTAGAATGACCTCAGGCTTATAGAGGGCAGAATGTGGGAGACCAGTCAGGATTGTTGGAGCAGTGACGCTTATAGCAGCGAAGGCACGGATAAGGGATTCAGCAGCAAGTGAGCTGGACAAGGCGGGTCAACATTAGTGAGTCAGTGATGGCATTCAAAGAGAGGCCTGGTGATATCCCAAACAGAAAGCTAGTGATGATCGTGAGCTCCCAGAGCGCAGTCTATCATTGGCTGCCATCCGAGACCAGGTGGCATACGCCCCTCAACTCTTCAGGTCACTAGATCACTCCTTCCATTTCTTACATCAAACTCTAAGCTACCTTCCTCAGGTAGGCGCCCATATCTGTAATCTCTACCCACCCTGCAGCGATGAGTGGGAGAGACCTTTTCCGCAGTTATGAGATACGAAGACGGAAGGTCAAAGGAACTTATGTGTTTGACTCCACAGGAGTCAGGCCCTTTGAGATCAGAGGGCGGGGAAAAGATTTCGAAGGGGAAGAAAGGTAATGGGGAGAGGAAAGAGAAATTAACCCCAAACTAATTCGTACTCCTCCTTTTATTTGCAGGAATTTTGAGTTATTTGGTGCAAGGTTTGCTGAAAGGAGAACGGCTGGCCTGTTTTCTTCCATCCTCATCTGACTGTTTGCTGACAACACTCTCTTCTGCACGGGGACTGTGCTCACAAAGGACGGGATTTTGATACCTCAAACTATCTCTGACTGGGAACCATGAACGTCTCCATTACTCTGTCTTCGTGTCTGTTAGGTTCAACTGGATGTTATTTACGTTGGACGTACCATAAACGTATAAGTTTTGTCTCAATAATTTGGGTGACTGATCTTCCTCACTGAGCGGGAAGTGGGAGTGAGTACTGAGGGACGTCGAGGGCTAGCAAGGGTCAGTGGGCAAGGACTCATTCCCAGGGCATGCCTGTCTTTTCCACTGGGGCTACAATGTGGGAGAAACACTCCTGTTCCACAGTGTTGATGGGAACGCTGTGTAGGTGTCATGTTACATATACGGACCACTGAGGACAAGGCGTTTCCATGGACTTGGGCTGAGGGCCACACGCGTCTGTGAGACCCATCTACACAGGGAACAGCTCAGTCTGAGACTGTTATCATGTTGTCTGCCTCAGAGTGGCAGCTGACTGTTTCATACAGCCCAGGACCATGTGTGGAAGGGACACCAGTCCACGAAGAAAGTCTTTGCTGTTAGTTAGTACCTTACTACATTTCAAAATACTCCACTTTGGCAACAGATAAATGCAACAGCCAATTCTGCACAGCAAGACTCCACAAGGGTGATGCCCAGTGTTTTAGCACTGATTGAGAGGGGGGCAGGAGGCACGGTGAATGCAGATCCCCATTCAGGATGGTCCCTGGGATCTTCATTATCATAATTCACACAGCCTCATGGCCCGTTGCCAGGAGGGTGCCTTCCACTGGCTCAAAAGGAACAAACTTCAAGACTGATTCCT
>NW_025980308.1:0-5737 GCF_021869965.1 Rhincodon typus | reverse complement strand
CCCCCTTTTCTGATGAAGGGTCTAGGCCCGAAACGTCAGCCTCTCTGCTCCTATGATGCTGCTTGGCCTGCTGTGTTCATCCAGCCCTGCACCTTGTTGTCTCAGTCTAAACCAAGAGAGGCTACAGTTTCCCCCTGTAATGCAAACCAGGTTTCCACCCTCAGGCGACTATCTGTGTGGATTTGTACGTTCTCCCTGTGTCTGCGTGGGTTTCCTCTGGGTGATCCAGTTTCCTCCCACAGTCCAAAGATGAGCAGGCTAGGGTGGATTGGTCAAGCTAAATTGCCCATTGCGTCCAGGGATGTGCAGGCTAGGTGAGTTAGCCATTTGAAGTGTGTGATTACAGGGCTGTTGGGGGTGGAATGCTCTTTGGAGGGCTGTTTCAGACTTTATGAGCCGAATGGTCCCTTCCTGCACTGTAGAGATTCCATGCTTCTATGATCCTGTGATATCGGTGCCATCAGCAATGACTATTGTACATTCCATGATGATCTGCTATCCCCAGGTCCCATCAACTGAAACCATGTACGGAGTAGAAGTATGCCCATTTCTGAAGAAGGGTCCCGACCCGAAACGTCAGCTTTTCTGCTCCTCTGATCCTCTGATGCTGCCTGGCCTGCTGTGTTCATCCAGCTCCACACTGTGTTATCTCAGACTCCAGCATCGGCAGTTCTTACCATCTCTGATGGAGTAGATCCTATCTGACTTCTAGCACCTAATGCAGCTGGATAATCCTGGATAAGGATAATCTCCCTGCTCCCTAATGGTGGGACTTGAAGCCAAGTCTCCTGGCCCAGAGGAAGGGACATACCATCTGGCCACAAGAACCCTCATGTTCACTTGTCCTGTTGAAGCAGACGACCAGCAACATCTAATGGTCATGCAAAATTGGCACCAAAATCACAAGCCATTTCCCTGAAATGTCTCCAACAGAAGCTTACGGCCCATTTCCCTCATCTGCAATATTTTTCCACTCATAACTAATGTTCGTAGGTATTGAATTTCTAGTAATATAGCTTTGATTGTTCTCCAGGATTGCTCTCCGCAGAGCCCTCGAGATTAATCCTGAATTCCTGGAGACTCCAAGAACCATTCCACAGAGTTGACGAAGTCTAAGCTGGGAAATCCATATAAACATAATGAACTCATTGAGGAAGTGACAAAGAATGTCTCCTTTCATTGGTTGCCACATGCACTGTGCAGGTCAAGGCTGGAAAAATTGATGCCCAATGCTAAAACGAGGCAGACGGCACCCAAGAGGCTGGTGGCTCCTTGCCTGGAAAACAAGGTGGAGCTCTCTACATTTGACCTACCCTTCAGCTTGGTTTGTTGACGTTGGCAGGGAGAAGGGTAAGGAACCACTTCAAGGTGACTGCCTCTGACTGGGAGAGATGCCACCATTACTGGGCCGATCCCATGCCCTGGCAACCAATTAAAGTCGTTGACACAGGTAAGCCTTCAGCTCAGGAAAAGCTCACCATTATAATCGAACTGAGATCAACTAAGAAGTGAAGGCAAGCGAAGAATCATAGAAAATAGAATTAGGCCACTTGGCCCCTTCAGCCTGCTCTGCCATTCACATGGCTGATCATCCAACTTAGCCCCCTGTTCTCGCTTTCTCCCCATACCTTTCGATCCCTTTAGCTAAGAGTTATATCTAACTTCTACTTGAAAATATTCAATGTTTCTCCCTCAACCGCTTTCTGTGGCAGACAATTCCATGGGCTAACTGCTCTCTAGGTGAAAACATTTCTCCTCATCTCAGTCCTAAATGGCCTGCCTTGTATTCTTAGATTGCGACCAAATCAATTAAAAATATACTATTAAAAAGGAGGATATTTAGCGCTGGCTTTACACCTGTAGAGTAAATACCTCATTAAGGACAGAAGTTCTGTGTAGTCTGGTTGTACAGGAATTCCATTCTTCAGAGTTACATCCCTGCAAGAGGGGGAAGAATATAGTAAGAGGCTGAAAAGCTTAGTATATTATAACTATTTTACCATTACAGTCATAATTAAATATTTCATTTTCACATTACGAAGCCTGTTATGGGGAGAGACTGGATAGGCTGGGGTTGTTTCAACTTGACTAGAGGAGGCTGAGGGCGGGGCAGGGGGCATCTGAGAAGCTCTTGCTCACGGCAGACCAGGGGGTATAAAGTTTAAGGTGAGGAGCAAGTGGTTTAGAGGCGATCCGAGTAAAATCTTTTTCTCCCAGAGGGTGGTAGATATATGGAACATGCTGCCAGAGAAGGTGGTGGAAGCAGGTTATCCTGGCAACATTGTAGCGGCATCTGGATGAGCACTTAAAATACAGGCGCATGATAGGCTATGGACCAAGTGAGATAAATGGGATTAGTATACTTTGGTGTTTGTTGGTCAGCATAGACAACGTGGGCCGAAGGGCCTGTTTCTATGCTGTATGACTCTCTGTGAATCTATAATTACTTCTGCGCATTTACAAAATCTTTTACAAAAAATGCTGTTGTTTTGATCTTTTTTTCCCGAAGTTCCAAAACAATGCAACAGCTTATAAAAGAGTAATTACTGCTCCTAGAATTTGAGGAAGTCAGCTCAATGCTGAAAACGCTTTAATAAACAAGCAGCTCTTACAGCCTCAATATTTTCCCGTCCTCCATCACAGAACTGGCTTGAAGATAGAAATCAGAGGGTGGTGGTGGAGGGTTGCTTTTCAGACTGGAGGCCTGTGGCTAGCGGTGTGCCACAAGGATCAATGCTGGGCCCACTGCTTTTCATCATTTGTGTAAATGATGTGAATGTGAATATGGAGGTATTGTTACTAAGTTTGCAGATGACACCAAAATTGGAGGCATAGTGGACAGCCAAGAAAGTTATCTCAGAGCACAATGGGATCTTGACCAGAGGGGCCAATGGGCTGAAGAGTGGCAGATGGAGTTTACTTTAGATAAATGTGAGGTGCTGCATTTTGGAAAGGCAAATCAGGGCAGGACTTATACACTTAATGATAAGGTCCTGCGGAGTGTTGTTGAACAAAGAGACCTTGGAGTGCAGGTTCACAGTTCCTTGAAAGTGGAGTCGCAGGTAAACAGGATAGTGATGAAGGTGTTAGGTATGCTTGCCTTCATTCGTCTGTGCATTGAGTATAGAAGTTGGGAGGTCATGTTGCGGCTATACAGGACATTGGTTAGGCCACTTTTGGAATACTGTGTGCAGTTCTTGTCTCCCTGCTATATGAAGAATGTTGTGAAACTTGAAAGGGTTCAGAAAAGATTTACAAGGATGTTGCCAGGTTTGAACGGTTTGAGCTATAGGGACAGGCTGAATAGGCTGGGGCTACTTTCCCTGGAGCATCGGAGACTGAAGGGTGACCATATAGAGGTTTATAAAATCATGAGGGGCATGGATAGGTTGAATCGTCAAGGTTTTTTCCCTGGGGTAGGGGAGTCCAAAACTAAAGGGCGTAGGTTTAAGGTGAGAGGGGAAAGATTTAAAAGAGACCTAAGGGGCAACTTTTTCATGCAGAGGGTGGTGCGTGTATGGAATGAGCTGCCAGGGGAAGTGGTGGAGGCTGGTACGATTACAACATTTAAAAGGCATCTGGATGGATGTATGAATAGGAAGGGTTTAAGAGGGATATGGGCCTAATGCAGGCAAATGGGACTGGATTAATTTAGGATATCTGGTTGGTGTGGACGAGTTGGATGAAGGGTCTGTTTCCGTGCTGTATATCTCTATGACACTGTATTAATTTCAGACCTCACTCTTTGCTCCGACTGTCCTGAGTTTCACTATCCCTCCTCAAAAGGCCTGAGGCCTTCATGTGCAACCACACAACACTGGGTCTATTCCTGACTTCACATTCACTGTCAACAGGAATCACAAATGTGTCAAAACCTCAACTCTGCGCAGAAGTGAAGCTTTTCGAGGCCAAAGCAAAAAAATAGAGAACAAAACTGGGGCCTTTACGAAACATGGAGAGACATTGGTATACACAATCCGTTTCTCGCTTGCTCACAGCTGGAGTTCTTCATTGTCAGTCTGAGATGCCAAGAAAAAGACTTCAAACACTCAGAGGCCCCACTCCTGCTCTGAATTCCCCTTCACACTATGCCAACACTTAGCAATGCTCCTGCCTGCCATGAACCAACCCCTGATTCTCATGGAACGCTTGGGAGTGTAAAGCATCATCATTGCCCAACAGATGTTAGTCTGCCAGCTGTTAGCTAGCTTGAGCAAGGTTTATTCCCACTCCCCCGAAACTATGGTCCTCAGGATATTGTCGGGAGGACAGCCAACGTACTTGTATTGACTATCCTGAGGCAGATTTTCAATGCAACTTGAAAAACAAAATGATCCCTCGTTCAAAGTCCTGACCGTAAAGTACTAAGGGACTCTTAACCCAAGTGACCTCTCTTCGCCTGATGTACAAGTAACATCGCAGGCATTCAGTGATACCCAACACAATTCTCGCACGTTTTCTCAGAATTTATTCACGGGACGCGGTCTTTGTTGGCTAGATCATCATTTATTGTCCCTCCCTAATTGTCCCGATGGTGGCTAAAGAGTCATTAATGTGGGTCTGGAGTCACATGTAGGCCTGGGTAACGATGACAGGTATTCGTCTCTAAAGTACATGAGTGTACCAGATGGGTTTTGATGACAATCGATAGTGGTCACCATTAGGCCAGCTTTTGTTCCAGAATTTTATTTAATTTAAATTTCACCATCTGCCATAGTGAGATTCGAACCCACATTCCTCAGAACATAAGACCAGGATTCTGGGTAACTAGTCCGGTCATTTAGTCTGCCTTCATTATCAAAGGGGAGGACAGCACGTGGATGAAAACATCAAGTTAACTTCTCTCATTCCTACCATTGCTAGGATCAACCAATTTACCACAGAGTTCCTGGTCTTTATAACTCAGCTTTGTACCACATCAGTCCATATAACGTGTGACTTATGATTGGAGTTATTTGAGATCAGTGCAGGCACAATAAGAAACAGAAGGTTGTCAGAATTGTGGCTTTTATCCTTCACTTAAAAGGTTATTGGAAACCATCTGCCTTTGCCTTAGACCCTGAGGTGACAACTCATTCCAGGCATTTCAAGTGTGAAGAAATGGTTTTGATTACCAGAATGATTCCAAGGCTGAGGGATTTTCACTAACAAGGTTAGGTTGGAGGAGAGCTGGGATTGTTCTCCCTGCAGCAAAGGTGATTGAGAGGAGATTTGACAGTGGTGGACAAATTCTTGATAGGTTTAGGCAAAGTGAAGAAGTACTACATGACATGGGGAGTACAGATTTAAGGAAATGGCGTAGAAATACAGGTGAGTTGGAGACTTTTTACACAGCGAGTGGTAACCTTTCAGAATCTGATGTCTGCAAGGGTACAAAGATGGTGAACGATTTCAAAAGAAAATGGCAAAGGCATTTGAGGGAAAGAAGTAAACTAGCAGAGTGATGGGGGTAAAGTGGGAAAATGGGACTGATTGCGTTACTTACTAAAAGTGTATATGGATTCAAGGGGCCAAATGATCTCTGTTTATAGCCTCATGACTCCATGGCCTGGACCATTGCAGAGTCAGAACTGCTTAGGTGAGAGTCCAACATCATAAAAAAGTAATTTCTGAGTGGGAGATAGTAAGAACTGCCGATGCTGGAGTCAGAGACAACACAGTGTGGAGATGGAGGAACACAGCAGGCCAGGCAGCATTAGAGGAGCAGGAAAGTTGACGTTTCGGGTCAGGACCCTTC
>NW_025980307.1:0-5737 GCF_021869965.1 Rhincodon typus | reverse complement strand
ACTCAACCCATCTATGTCCCCCTTGTAGATTCTTTCTGGTCACATCATAAATTTCTGATGAAGGGTCTAGGCCCGAAACGTCAGCCTTCCTGCTCCTATGATGCTGCTTGGCCTGCTGTGTTCATCCAGCTCTACACCGTGTTATCTGTTGTCTATAGTACATTCACTTACCTCATTCAAGTCATTGATATATGTTGTCAACAACTATGGTCCCAGTACTGGTCCCTGTGGCACTTCATTAGTTACAGGTTGTCATCCTGAAAATGCCCCCTTTATCCGAACTCCCTGTTTTCCATTAGTTAGTCAATCCTCTGTCCATACTAACACACTATCTTGAACACCATGGGCTCTTATCTTATTAAGTTGCCTTATGTATAGTACCTTATCAAATGTCTGTTGGAAATCCAAATATGTAACAATATATTGCTTTGCTTTTATCTATTCTGCTTGTTACCTCCTCAGCAAACTTTAATGAATTTGTCAGGCATGACTACTCTTTTGTGAAGCCAGGCTGACTCCGCTTGATCATATTCTGTATCTCTGAATGGTCTGCTATTACATTCTTTATAACAGGCTGTAACATTTTTCCAATGACATATGTTAAGCTAACTGGCCTATAGTTACCGTATTTTTTTGTCTCTCTCTCTCTCCCCATTTTTGAATAAAAAGGAATGCAGATACATGGGAATGCCACCACCTATAAGCTCCCCTTCCCTTCCCCTCAGGGGTGGCACAATGGCTCAGTGATTAGCACTGCTGTCTCACAGCACCAGGAACCCGGGTTTGATTCCACCATCAGGCGACTGAACAACATAAGAACATAAGAACTAGGAGCAGGAGTAGGCCATCCGGCCCTTCGAGCCTGCTCCGCCATTCAATAAGATCATGGCTGATCTTTTCGTGGACTCAGATACACTTACCCGCGTTCTCACCATATCCCTTAATTCCTTTATTGTTCAAAAAAAATCTACCTTATCTTTAAAAATGTTTACTGAAGTAGCGTCAACTGCTTCACTGGGCAAGGAATTCCATAGATTAACAACCCTCTGGGTGAAGAAGTTCCTTCTCAATTCAGTCCTAAATCTGCTCCCTCTAATCTTGAGGCTATGCCCTCTTGTCCTAGCTTCACCTGCCAGTGGAAACATCCTTTCTACTTCTATCTTATCTATTCCCTTCATAATTTTATATGTTTCTCTAAGATCCCCCCTCAATCTTCTGAATTCCAATGAATATAATCCCAATCTACTCAGTCTCTCCTCATAAGCCAACCCCCTCAACTCTGGAATCAACCTAGTGAACCACCTTTGCACCCCCTCCAGTGCCTGTACATCCTTTCTCAAGTAAGGAGACCAAAACTGCACACAGTACTCCAGGTATGGCCTCACCAGCACCTTGTACAGCTGCAACGTAACCTCTCTGCTTTTAATCACAATCCCTTTAGCAATGAAGGACAAAATTCCATTTGCCTTCCTAATCACTTGTTGTGCCTGCAGACCTACCTTCTGTGATTCATGCACATGGACACCCAGGTCCCTCTGCATAGCAGCATGCTGCAACTTTTTACCATTCAAGTAATAATCCTTTTTACTATTACTCCTACAAAAATGTATGACTTCACATTTATTTACATTATATTCCATCTGCCAGACCTTTGCCCACTCACTCAATGTATCTATGTTCCTCTGCAAAGTTTTACAGTCCTCTGCACACTTTGCTCTGCCACTCATCTTAGTGTCATCTGCAAACTTTGACACCCTACACGTGGACCCCAACTCCAAATCATCTATATAAATTGTAAATAATTGCGGTCCCAACACCGATCCCTGAGGCACACCACTAGACACTGACTGCCAGCTAGAATAGCACTCATTTATCCCCACTCTTTACTTCCTGTTAGTCAACTAATCCTCTATCCGTGCTAATACTTTACCCTTAACGCCATGCATCGTTATCTTATGCAGTAGCCTCTTGTGCGGCACCTTGTTGAAGGCCTTTTGGAAATCTAGGTACACCACATCCACTGGGTCCCCATTGTCCACCCCATCATCCAGACTGTCTGCACATTTTCCCCGAGTTTGCGTGGTTTTCCTTCGGGTGCTCCGGTTTCCCCCACAGTCCAAAGATGTGCAGGTTAGGTGAATTGGCCATGCTTAAATTTCCCATAGTGTTCAGGGATATGCATGCAAGGTGGAATAGCCAAGGGAAAGGCAGGGTTATAGGGATAGAATAAGGTAGTGTAGTGGGGGATGAGTCTGGGAGGGATGCCCTTCGAAGTGTGGACCTAATGGGCAAATGGCCTGCATCTACACTGTAGGGATTCTATGATTCTAAGCCATACACTATTCTGACTTGGCACTGTAACACTGTTCCTGCATTGTCATTGAGCCAGAATCCAGGAATTCTATCCCATACCACACAATGGGTGTATATACATCCTGTGACCTGCAGTTGGTCACCAGCCCTTTCTAAAGGGGAATTAGGGATGGACTCCCACAGCTAAAAATCTCAGCCAGAAACTAATCAGCTGTTCCTTGGGGCACATCCTGTCTTTGTACCAAGTTTGGTTGTAATTGATTCATTGATTTGCGATATATTGTTTATAGATAATCAGATTAACAAACATTGGCAAAAATATTACCTTCAACAACCTTCAGTACTTGAAGTAGAAAACAATTTAAGGGAATAGAAGGGATTTAAGCTGGTATGGGCTTAATTGTTTTATTCTTTGTTTCACTATGCTCTGATTCTAACTTAGCAAACGTGTTTGGTGAAATGAAGGCAGTTTCTGGTAAATGCGGTGGAAGAATACAACTTGCAGTGTGAATAAGTGAGTAACAACAAACAAGGGTTGTCTAGTCTTTTTAAGTGAAAATACTGAGCACACAAGAATAAAGAATAATCATAAGACATTCCAAATCCTACCTGCGCCAAGCTGTCTATACTTCTCGACTGTCTTGCTTTTAATGTGAATAACAGGTTTTGTGTGGGCGTGTTTATTATATACTTACAAATAGGTGAGAAGTATGGGGAAAACAATTTTACATCTCAGTCCGTACATTGTTGCTGTACAATCACAAACTTTCTACAAAAGTTGATCTATTCTTTAACCTATTTTTGCTAAAACAAATTCAAACGAGTTTAATTTAAGGATGTCAGAATTAAGGCCAAATGATTGAGGTATTCACAGAATCACAGAATGTTTATGGTACACCAGGAAGCCATTTGGCTCATTGAGCCTATACTGCCTCATTAATTGAGCAGTGTTACCTGGTGCCAATCTCCTGCATTTCCCCGTGCCTTTGCACACTATTTCCACCCAAATAATCATCCAGTACTCCGGCTGAATACCTCAAATGAACCTGCCTCCACCACATTTGCAGCCATAGCATTCGAAACCCTAACTATTTGCTGAGTGGAAACACTTTTCCTCATTTCACTCTTGCTTTGTTTGCACTTCACTTTAAATCTACACCCCTCTCATTCTTGTTCCTTTTACGAGTGGGAGCAGCTTCTCCTATCTACTCTGCCCAGCCTGCTCATGATTTTGAAAACGTCAATCAAAACTCCTTTCAGCCTTTATCTCTTCAAGGAAAACAGTCCTAATGTCTTCAATCTATCCTCACAGCTGAAGTTTCTCATTCCTAGAACCATTCTTGCAAATCACTTCTGTACTCTATCCATTCATACCTTTTTTATAATGTGTCATCCACAAAGGTACACAATATTCCAGCTGAGATCTACTAAGTGTCTTATGCAAATTCAACATCACTTCCTTCTTCTATGTCCCTATTAATAAAGTTGAGGACACTGTATACTTTATTAGATCTACCTATCTGGACTTCTCCTTCACCCAGTCTCAGTGTGTTCCCATTTGCTTCGCATGACTTGAATATTGGGTTCTCATATCCTTGTCCCCAGATTACAGCAGCGACCACATTTCAAGTGTAGCTTTTTCATTGTAAAGATGGGATGTCCTGAAGCATGAAAGGTGATATATAAATGCATGTCTTTCGTATTACCCCCATTCAAATATAATGCAATATTAGGTTGTTTCACGGCTGGGATGAATATTTGGAAGTATTGCCTTCAGTAACCCTCTCCTTGAAGGGCTTTGTTGATGAATTATTTTAGTGATCCTTCAGCATAGATTTTCAAACATCACCTGAAGTGTGCCCATTTTGATGCAGTCATTGGCAACATCTGGCAGATTTATGCCACTACAGACTAGAACAGAGAGCTGCAGAAACCCCAACGGCTTGGTGTCAGAAAGCAGAGATGTAGGTGTTGATTAAAGAATACGAAAGATATGAAGAACTATTATATTCCCCTGAGAGCACACATTGCTGAACACCGAGTGCTTTTTGTAGTCAGTACGACACATAAGATATAATGATGTAATGAGCCTATTGTTACTTGCCTTTGTGAATGACATTCACCCACAATGATTTTCTTTCTCAAGGGCTAATACAAATTAACAGAATGGGATGAATTGTATTTAAATGTACTCAAAGACATGTGCAGGCCTTACCTACGCAGTTTTAAGGTCCAGCCATTCCCTATAAAGTGGATCAAAGTTTGCGGACCTACCATTTTGCTTTCAAGAATCAAGTGACTTAATAAATTAAGATGTGGTTGGATTATTTATTTATTTATTGGGAAATGACCTTTGTAAGTTCATAACCCTATTCCAATAGTCCAACCTGAACATTTTCACATGTGTTCCATGCATCCACGATATCAAATACATAGGCCTACATCGCTCTGTCAGCACTGCTAGCCATTCATGACATTTAGACTTTCCCACAGTCTTTTTGTGGACTTTTGCACTGGGACTTGGAGCAATTGTAGCCATGTCGGCAGAGTACACACTGCAGGCCATGTGGGACTTGTGTGAATAGGCCAGCAATTGTATGTGTCCATAACCAGCCAATTTGAAAAATTGTTAATAAGCAGCACAGACTCTGAACTAGAGAAAATGTTGATTAGAATATCTAATACAATGTCAAATCAGAATGTGAAATAAAGAGGGGGAACGAAAGCTCGGACTAAGAGAGATACAAGAGACAGAAAGAAGCAAAATACGTATTTACCATTTTTGTTTCTAAAGTCTCCAACAACAATTAAAAATAGAAGGAATGAATCTGCATTTTAAGTTATTTTGAAAGGTCACCAGAGAAATTGTTTAGCAGTAGTTAAGCTTTATCACACCTTTTGCAAATTTATTGGTGTGGACATGCCCAAATATCTTCTGAGGTATTTAGTGGTAATTAGTGAGTATGGATTGCAAACTCAAACCATTGTATGTGCCTGAAGGTCAAGTTTCCTGTTTGAATTCCGGTACAGTGATATTTCTGGAGGAGTAAGAAACCTGGAAGAACAACTTCTGGATGTCAGTGTTTAACTGCACTTGAGTCCCCTCCAGAAGTTGCTATCTAGTTTGCTCTCTACGAATAGTGAGCTCTGACAGACTCACTTTTCCTCCTGCTGCAAACCTCAGGCCAGAGTTTTATTTCTCAAATGCAAAATCCTCTCTTTATGTTGGAAATCAATGAGGAGGCAATGGCCTCACGGTATTATCGCTGGACTGTTAATCCAGAGACCCAGCTAATGTTCTGGGCACCTGGGTTTGAATCCCACCATAGCAGGTGGTGGAATTTGAATTCAATAAAGATCTGGAATTAACAATCTAATGATGACCATGAATCCATTGTCAATTGTCGGGAAAAACCCATCTGGT
>NW_025980306.1:0-5737 GCF_021869965.1 Rhincodon typus | reverse complement strand
CCCTACAACCCCACTCCCCCAACCCTACACCCCTCCAACCCCACTCCCCCAACCTCACACCCCTACAACCCCACTCCTCCAACCCCACACCCCTACAACTAAGACTGTCCAGGAGATCGCGATCCAGTGCCCTTAGAGTCATAGAGTCATACAGCACAGAAACAGACTCTTCGGTCCAGCCAATTCATGCCAAACTTAACCCAAACCAAACTACTCCCACTTGCCCGCTCCCTTGTACTGATATCCACCACATACTTTGACCAACATATTTAGCATTACAGTAGGGAATTTAGTTTCTTCTGAATAAAATGGGCATTCAAACGGGAAGCCAAGGCAAACAAGCACTAGTGTCTGCATGCACAGTAGTATTCCCAGATGGAGTGAAAGTCCCTAAATGAAATCACCAACACTAAATTGTTTCACTGTATCTCAGACGACTCGGGATTTCATTTAGGGACTTTCTCCACAGTAAAGTTGAAATGGTTCAAAAGCTTTCCTCGTTTGCATTAGTTTTGTGACTGTTTAAAAAGGTGCAGCTCACTGAAACCAGGATTGGTGCAAATGCTTTCAGATTACCCCTAGACTTTTCTGATTGCTCTCCTTTTTTTAATGCAATTGCATATCTTCCCTGTTTAACTCTACAATGTTCAAGTAAGTCCCTGTCACACAGGAGATTAAGGTATCTCTGGTTACATCACACTGTGCGATAATAATGCTGGGGTCTTGTGGCATTGGGAATGTCCCTGTGTTTGGCCTTGTGGCAGCAGTGAGTGAGCCCAGCACGGACTCAAGTGAGCCCTTACTTACTTTTCGGAATGAGCTCAGGACCTGGTACTGGAATCGGTGGGGGGCGGGTGACATTGGCAAAGTAGGCCCAGAGGCGAAAGATGGCACCTGAGGATCAGCGACTTTTGTCATCGGTTGTGTCCAGCAGAAGGGCATCACAGTGATATTGATGAGGTGGGCCCAGCAGTCAGAGATATGGCTCTGAAGTTGATGGATCTGGCAGAGATGGCGGCGAGGCAGAGGAGAATCAGCCCAGAGGCAAAAGATGGCACCTGAGGATCAGAGACTTCAATGTTGGTTGTGTCCTGTATAGATGGCAGAGAGGCGCTGGAGGGAGGAATGTTGGTACAGGTGTCATTGATGATGAGCTGGCTCAGGACTGATGGATTCTCTTTAAGCTTTATCTTTCTGTTTCTTTCTTAAACTTTTCAAATGTCGCCCAATCATGACGACAGTGGAAAAGCTTTTCACTGTATTTTTTCTGGTTTTCTCAATGTAAGATGCATGTGGCAATGTCATTCATATCCTAAAAAGTTAGAGTGTCACCATGGGATGTGATAGCCACGGAGGTGTGTCATAACGTGTCCAACAGCTTGGTTAAATATTTTGTTTTTGCATGCCCCAGGCAAAATAAAACATTGTTACAACTGCCACCACCTACACAATCCAAACTGAGTTACTACAATAGCTAAGACCTGTCATACATTATGGAGATAAATTGTGAGATTATCATCATAATAACTGTTGATTACATAATCCCTGTTTGGATCTAATATGGATCTGAGCACAGATTGACAACCTCAGGTGCACATAGCTCACTAATGACTCATGCCTTTGACTGTCCATGTTAATTTTTGTAATCCTAAAGTAAAACTAATCACACCAGGCAAAGATGTTAATGATAATTAAACAGTTCTGTATCATGTTTTTAAAACTTTTAGTGATGTTGCACTTGGGAAAATGGACCATTTAATAAACAACCTTTACTTTGTAAGAATCTGGAAAATGCCCTTTTACTGATGTGTGTATGAGTGCCAGTAAAACCCAGCAATGATTTCCTATTTTATTTTCCATATCTTTGGAATTTGCAGTTCTTCAGATATTGCATTTTTGACTGAGTTTCAAAAACGCCATAATTATATCACTTCCAAGCAACTAACGCAGAAAATGTCGTGAAATTTGGAGCGCACTCTACATTCAGCATAACTCCAGTTTCCACAATGTTTTGCACTAGATTAAAAGATTTGCTGGCAAACATTGGCTGTCCTATTGAATGAATCATCTAATTGTGCTGTACTCCTGTGTGAGCTTTGATTTCAGCCAGAACACATATCGTAAGCATCTAAAATATTCTAAATAAATGACTAGCCTACCCATCAAAAGGGAGTGTATATTACTTTAATTTAATTAATATCCAGATGATGACATTGCTCAATTGCACTGGGGTATGGAGCATTTTGATTTGGATATATAAATACGTGAAAACACATCTTTATATGTGGATAGTTTTGTGGTCAATTTAGCAGTGCGGGTTATGTGAAATGGTTTTGGAACAGCTTGTCATGAAAAAACTTAAACAAATACAAGATAGGCCTTAAATAATAACATTCTGGTTTCTCTTCACAGATGCTTCCAGATCTGCAGAGTTTCTCCAGCAACTTTTGTCTTTGTGTGACAAAACTTTTTTTTCCTTGCCCCCTCCTTTCAATCTGTCCCCACACCCCGTAATCTTCATTCTCAATACCCTGTTGTACTGACCTCCACAATCTAGGGGTCTGCCCACGGAGAGAGCCAGATCTCAACTGCACTCCCAACCCTGTCTCTACCACACAACTCAGAACCACAACAATCATATTCACGACAAGAGCTGTGCAAATATTAGGATGGCTATGCTTTGAATATTCACCTTTAGGACTGAAATTTCACTTTGAGGGTGGGAAGCAGAAGCCAGGCTGTGTGCCTCAAAGAATATCTGTTATAAATCAAGACATGAAAATGTATTGAGGCACCTCAAAAATGGATAACACAGTATGGAGCTGGAGGAACACAGCAGGCCAAGCAGCATCAGAGGAGCAGGAAAGTTGACGTTTCAGGTTGGGACCCTCTTACTATCTCAGAGTGAAACATGTTGGAGAGAGAACTTCATACTGATTGCAGTATTTGTAATTTGAAAAGCCTTGCAGTTGGGCTACACATCTGGTTTGGAATATTTTTGGCAAACATGACAACTCTTAAAATCACACAAGTTGAATCTTCTTGCAAGTCCTGTATTGTTTAAGTCAAAGGGTTTTTGCCTGAATATTTAATGAATGAAGTAAATAGTGGGAAAGGAGCCAGGATTGTTTGTCACCCCACAGCCAGGGGAAAGCAGTCCTTCTACAGGGAAGCCTGTACAGGGAAGCGGGGAGGTGGGGAGGGGTGTAGGGGTAGGCCTATCTAGATTGTTGGCGCTGGATATGCACATCAGGGCTGTTGAACATTGCCAAATGGAGCCTTCCAGTCTGTCTCCTATCACTTAGCTTTAGTAAGGCAGTTAACAACCGTGGCCTGGTGCTTACCTGTCCAGAGAGAACCCAAGCCCCAAACCTACATTCCCAGTGCCAGGAACGACTTTGGGAAACTGGCACACTGGCTGTTTCAGTTCTCTGGATTAGGGTTGGGGTTCTGCCTGTAATTTTTTTTTCATTCTGGACTCTTTAAAAGATGGTGAACTGGAAAGTTTCTCCCTGGTTTTGAACATACTCTCATAGGCACACACATACACACCCTCACACACACTACACATACACTCACAGACAAATACACACATTGAGACAAACACACTCTCTCTCTCATAACACATACACACATCACATACACACACACACTCTCACACACCACACATACACTCACACACAATATAAACAAACAAGCACACACTCTCACACGCACACCCTCACACGCACCGCACATATATTCACAGACAGATATACATACTCAGACAAACACACACACACACACCCTCACACACACCACACAGACACTCACACACCCCCACACTCACCACACAAACACACACACACTCAAACACACTCATCCTTACACATACCACACATACACTCACACACAAACACACACACACACAAACACACACACACTCACACATACACTTACACACACGTACACACACCCATACATACACACACACATACACACAAACACAAACACACACTCACACTTACACATACACTCACAAACACACACATGTACAGAGGTGTCTCTGGTGCCAATTACTGAAGTGGCCATTCCTAACTAATGCCAACTGGCAAAGGAAACCTGTGGACTATTTTAGGGAAAGCATTATAGACAAGGCTGAGGGTTCTTATGAGGCAGTGGTTGTGTTTCTACCTTTAAGCCAGGAGGCATGGGTTCAATTCCCTGTTCCAGGGGTATGTAGTAGCATCAGGTTGATTAGAAAATATCTGTACTGGGGGAGGCTATTGCCTAGTGGTATTGTTACTGACCAAGTAAGCCAGAGACCGTAATGTATTAGGGAGCTGGGTTCAAATCTCACCATGGCAGATAATTTAAACCCAATTAAAAATCTACAGACAAGGCACAGTGGTAGTGTCCCTATTTCTGAGCCAGGTTCAAGTGCCACCTGCTCCAGAGGCATATTGTAACATTTCTCAACAGGTCGACTGAAATATATCTATAGACACAGTTGACAGTCTTCCTTCACTTGATGGACCTTTAAGTTCCGATAAAGTGACATCTCCAGAAAACCATTCTTGGAAGCAGCGCCCACTCACCTTCCCAACTACACCGTAATCAAATGAACAGGCACATAGGAGGAAGCTCGCTCGTAAGCATCACGAGTAAAATACAGACCCTCATTCCGTGCCAAGAAAAACAAAGTGGCGATATCCGTTCATTCGCGTAGCGCTGTGTGAGTCACCTCCATAAAGCAGACACGCCTAAAAAGTCTTGCTTAAAAACTGATAGCCATCGTGATCTTCACTGTTGCTGCAGGACAGCTGCACAGCCTCCTTTCTCTGTAAGTACACGGACTTAATAGAGATTCTTTTCATTTGTGTTTAGAAACTTAATAATGAAAATTGCTATTCGTGACAAGGAATACAGTTTCGAGTCACTGAATCAATCACAGAAAGTAACACAAATTGGATGTTATAACTTGCCCGTTTTTCTGTAACGCGAGCTGTTTTGTATTTGTCTGCTGAACATGGTGCATTGCAAGTTCTCAAGTTGGATTGAGCCGGATGGATGAGCGGGGCTTGTCTCGAGGTTTTGATCCAGTTTATAGGATGTGATGATAGACAGTAACTCTGAAGCCTTCCATGTATGCTGAACACAGCTCATTCCACACACAGACACACTCCTCTGCCTCAGTCGCTGTCTCTCTCTGTTGTCAGTCTCTGTCACCATGCAGTAGATAAAGTCTTGTATTTGTTTCATTTCCCACACGTAGCAATGCAAACAGGGACTTTATAAAATGGACTAAGTCCCAAAATCTCAATGTGTAGTGAGCATGGTGATAGCTGGCCAATGGATTCAGTGAAATAGAAACTGCTAATTGTGGGAATCGAGCTTTGCAGAAGCTTTCATGTTGAGATGTAGGTACAAATTTCTGTGTGGTATTCAGTTTGATGCGTCTGTGATTAGACCGTGTCAATGTAAATAACTCGAACCTGTTTCCTGAGAAGATACAGACAGAAGTCGCGCGTTCTCAGCTTGAAGGTGCCAGTTACTTGGACAGAGACGATGTCTCTGACCTCCTGATTCCGCGGCCATTCCTGATAGCAAAACTTTGATCAAATCAAAGACTCTCTGTCTCTTTCCCTTGTTCCAACTTCTCTGGGAGAGAGTGGGGCTCCCTGCACTGAGAGAATGCCCGCAGATTAACGCTGAGACCGGAACAGAGCCTGGGCTGAGACTGCGGGAAGAGATTACA
>NW_025980305.1:0-5737 GCF_021869965.1 Rhincodon typus | reverse complement strand
CCCTCAGCCTTTCCTCATAAGACCTTCCCTCCATACCAGGCAACATCCTGGTAAATCTCCTCTGCACCCTTTCCAATGCTTCCACATCCTTCCTATAATGCGGTGACCAGAACTGTACGCAATACTCCAAGTGCGGCCGCACCAGAGTTTTGTACAGCTGCAACATGACCTCATGGCTCCGAAACTCAATCCCTCTACCAATAAAACCTAACATACTGTACGCCTTCTTAACAACGCTATCAACCTGGGTGGCAACTTTCAGTGATCTATGCACATGGAGTCCATTCGTTTGTCAAAGCATTGATCTTCCAAGATGATGTAATGGATCATAATAGACAGAAAAAGAGCTGATTCTCTCAGGTGTTTGGGCAGGCTTTAATGTGCTCTCGCCAAAACAAAACTCTGAAGTCAAAAACTGAAAATGTTTCAGACATTCTGAAGGTCAGACACCATCATGATGGAGATGTGTGGATTACAGTTCTGATAAAAATTCATTTGGCTAAAGCATTTAGAGTCATAAGAGATGTACAGCACGGAAAAAGATCCTTCAGTCCAACTTGTCCATGCTGACCAGATTTCTTAAAACAGATCTAGTCCCATTTGCCAGTATTTGGCTCATATCCTTCCATACCCTTCCTATCCAGGTACACATCCAGATGCCTTTTAAATATTGCAATTGTACCAGTCTCCACCACTTCCTCTGGCAGATCATTCCATACACGCACCATCCTCAGGTTGCTCCTCAGGTCCCTTTTAAATCTTTCCCTTCCACCTTAAACCTATGCCCTCTAGTTTTGGAATCCCCTGCCCTGGGGAAAAATACCTTAACTATTTACCCTATCCATGCCCCTCATGATTATATAAACCTCTATAAGGTCACGCCTCAGCCTCTGACGCTCCAGGGAAAATAGCCCCAGCCTCTTCAGCCTTTCCCCAAAGCTCAAACCCTCCAACCCTGGCAACATCCTTGCAAATCTTTCTGCCCCCTTTTCAAGTTTCACAAGATTGTTCATAAACGATCACGTTGCACCACTTGAAAGAAGAAATCCATTGATTCTCCCGATGTCTTGACTAATATTAAACCATCAATCAATGTTATTTTGAAGACATTTTATGCAAGTTATTATCACATTGCTTTTTTCTGGGCTCTTGCTGTTTAATCCTTGCATTACCTTCAGAAAGTACTTCATTGGCTGTAATGACCTCAAGAGGGCATGAAAGGCTCTATACAAAACCCAAGTGGATTCTTTTTAACGTTTCTCAGGTTGGAAGGATAAAATTGATCATATGGCCCAGCTCACATGAGCAAATCATTTTGTAATCGTGATGAAGGCATCTAACTTGACTCCTGCTCTAGTCAGAACACAAAGTGTGTCATACTATGAACGCTGCAATGTTTATTTATAGCATTACATATTTCATACTCATAACAGAGTATGCTTCTAACCAGCAAAATTGGGAGAAGCGAGTGACTGCCCCTCTCCTGAAATGTTGCTATATTTTCTCTAGTTGATCACAGCTCCACAGTAACACTCTTCCCCACGAGTAAAAATGGTGTGGATTCAATTCCCACTCAACAGGCACACATTGTATGTTGTCACTCCCATGCCAAACTGAGGGAGTGGCTACTCTGTTGGAGGTGCCACCTTTCAGATGAGACATTAAATTGAACGTCCACAGGCCATCTCTATGTGACAATGTCTGGCAATTTCTGTAAGAGAGGGGCTATGGGTTTCCTATTTTGTCTGAATAAGTCGGAGTATTGTAGAACTCTTTCTCTAGGTTTGTTCTCAGGAAACGTGTGGCTTTGGTAAGTCCACAGTTCTGGTCCATGCTTTGCTGATCTACAATGATGGTACTGTATCTTCTTGGTGAAGTGCGGCTTGTGGTTATGCTGCTCCCAAATTGGTGTAAGCTAGGAATTCCAGGATATTAGCTTCTTTCAATGTCACTGTATCCAGGGATGAGATGTGAGCTGGACATAATGGAATTTGCATCACACAGCCACTTTTACCTTGGGCGATGGATATGATGGGGAAGGACATGCAGTCAAAATGAGTCGGATAATCATATTGAAAACTGTAGCTCAACACTGAGACTTGATATTGATGGGCTTAACAAAGAGCCACAGCAATGCGAGGCATGAATAGCGTCAGTGAACTGACTGCCGAAGAACATTGAGCATGAAAGGAAAATGACTGGGAGTGTCAAGTGTACAAGAAGCCTTCCCATCAAACAAATAATTCCAACTACTTTTGCATATCATGTTCCCATACCCCTGCAGCTTTGTTTTCATCTTTCTGTCCAGTGTTGAGTATTGTCATTGTTTACGACTCAAATGCTAACCTTGAATGTGAAATCCATAATCTCATTGTGGAGGCAAAGACACATCCACTGTTGTGGCCCAGTTGGCAGCACTGTCACCTTGGAGCCTCAGTTGTGGTTTCTAGTCCTACTTCAGAGTTGGAGCACTAAATCTACAATGCTATCCATTCTCCAAATTAGCTTCTCCAAGCAGCTTCTAAACCAGCCCAACCCAATACTCAACTGTATCTCCTTTAACTAGAGTAAATTTGTTGTGGTTTGTGAGCTCACCATGTCACAGTTAAAGCTCTAAATATAACTTCACTAAAGATTGGGTAACAATTGAAAATTCCTTCTCGACATGTGTAACACAATTTTTTTGACCTTGTTATTATCCTTCCTGGCACTTAACTTGCTGCATCTTGCTGTTATCTGTCTGCTTTTGTGTACGCTTTTTGTAATTGCATCAGTGTCCTTCAGGATCATACGGCACGGAAACAGACCCTTCAGTCCAACCAGTCCATGACGAACATAATCCCAAACTAAACCAGTCCTGCCTGCCCGCTCCTGGTCCATATCCCTCCAAACCTTTCCTATTCAAGTACTTCTCCAAATGTCCTTTAAATGTTGTAACTGTATCCACATCCACCACTTCCTCAGGAAGTTCATTCCACACGTGAATCATCCACTGTGTAAAAAAAATCGTCCCTCATATCTCTTTTAAATCTTTCTCCTCTCACATTCAAAATCTGCCCTCTAGTCTTGAAATCCCTCACCCTAGGGTAAAGACACCTACCATTAACCCTTTCTATACCGCTCATGATTCTATAAACCTCTATAAGGTCACCTCTCAACCTCCTATGTTCCAGTGAAAAGAAGTCCCAGCCTTTCTTTAGAACTCAAACCTTTCATACCCTGCAACATCCTGGTAAATCTTTTCTGAACCATCTCCAGCTTAAAAATATCCTCCATATAACTGGGCAACTAGAACTGGACACAATATTCCAGCAGAGGCCTCACCCATCTACAACCCGTGTTGTATCTTAACGGTAACATGCAAGCATTTGCTGCTATATTGAACTTTGAGAACTGAGGCCAGAGTTGACAATGCCATTCAGATATCACACACTTCCAGCTTTTTTTTTTGCATACAAGGGAGCAGTCCCTGCCTCCCAACAATGTGCTTGCATTGATCCATTACTGCAATTCTCAGCAGTTCTCCTAGGGACCCCATCAGTAAAGCTGCCTTCATTCAGCTGACAGTTTGTCAATAATTGAACACTTCCCAGCTGGATGATCAAACTTCTCAGCACCCAGCTAGCCTCATTAGCTGCTTGAAGAGCCCGACAGTGTCATTTCTTCAGGTGCGCCTTGCTTTCTGTCCTGTTCAGTTCTGACAACTGTGCTGTTCAAAAGCTGGACATCGCTGTGGCTTTGATAATACTTCATCGAGGACTATTTCGGTTGCTTCAATCCCATCGCCTCACCTACGCCCTCCAGAGGGAGGGGCAAAGGGAATCTTAGAAGGCAGCAGCAACATGTTGGAGACGTAGGCATTACAGTCCCAGTGTTCAGAACATCATGGGCAGTGTGTCCCTGTGTTACTAATGGGAGTTATCTGCACCCATGGCTTTTTGCCAACAATGCAGCCTGATTAAATCAGTCCCATTATTCACAAATCACTTCGACATTTATCAAACCAAAAAAAAATGAGTAGCACATTTTTGGAACCGAGATCATAAGGAAAGATACTACCCTTAAGAAATTAAATGCACTTTTGTATGAATATTTACATATTTTTGGGTGCAGAAGTGTGGTACTGTGAATATATAGGATCATATGAGAATTTGAAAATATTCAGTAAGTGAATAAAGGATGCTCTGAAATATGACCAGATTTAATTGATTTTTAAGATGCATTTCAACTTTCAGTGAACCACACAAAGGCTTCCTAATGTAGACTGGTCCTGCTGTAAGAACCACATAATCCATAACACTGCCTTAAACTTTCACGTTGGGTGTTGACAAGGCTAGCCAAGAAGAAAGAAGCAGTGAAGGCTGATCATTATTCCACAATTCGCAATTGTCTGGATTAAGTAAACCTGGAGGCAACAAGCATTCATTTCTTAATTTTGGTAAAATCCAACAAGAACCCGGGCTGACTTTAACAACGTCTGTCTTCGGAAAAATACCACTTGTTTAAATGATACCTTTTTGTTGATGCCTTGGTGGTAATGTTCTGTGCTTTCAACTGATCCCCATGTTTTCACTCTTGGCCGTCCATGATTTATTTTGTTGACTACTGGCAGATTGGTTTTCATTTGGATGAGTGGGGCAGAGGGCACGGTCCTACATGAAATGTTAACTCCTGGTCCTGGAACATTGGCCATGAGTCCCCTGTCCAAATCCAGTGGGAATATCTGTCTATCTGTCTGTCTTGCAGGGTGGAGCTAGACTTCAGGCAACAAATGCTTCCACCCCACCTGCCCCCACTTCCGCTAACCACTGCCAACTGGGGACCCAAAGGAATGGTCAGAAACCAAAGGACTACAATGGGAGTTCAGGAGGTAAGCAGGGAGAGAAAGACCCCCAGTAGAGGGAGGCTGAAAGTCTCCCTTCTGGTGCTCAGAGACAATCTCCTCCATCCCTCCATAAGCAAACCAAGAAAGGAATATTACTCTCCTACTTGCTTCCAAGTTTCACACTCATCCTCTGTTCCTTGCAATTCCCTGGAATCATAGAATCCCTACAGTGTGGAAGCAGGCCATTTGGCCCATCAAGTGCACACCAATCCTCCGAAGAGCATACCTCCCAGAACCATCCCATTCCGGTAACCCCGCATTTCCTATGGCTAATACAACTAGCCAGCACATCGATGGACGCTATGGGCAATTCAGCATGGCCAACCCATCTAGCCTGCATATCTTTGGTTGATGGGAGGTAACCCACGCAGACACAGGGAGAACGTGCAAACTCCACACAGACAGTCGCCCGAGGCTGGAATCAAATCCGGGTCCCTAGTGCTGTGAGGCAGCAGTGCTAACCACTGAGCCACTGTGCCACCTCAAATGATCTTCAGTGTATCATTGCTATGCCTTGTGATCTGCAGAAGTTTGGAATTGTAAGACTTAATCTCTCAAAAACTGGAGCTTAATCAAATGCATTTTCCAGATTATGCCAAGTGCTGAAGATCATGCTGTTTGTTCAAGTCCAGAATATACTGCAGTAGAGTACTCTGCACTCTGAATATACTTGAATGATCCTGAATCATATTGGATTAATGTAATGGTAGGACTCCAGTTTTTGCATATCTATGAGGCAGTTAGCAACTCTTAAAAACTGGTGTTAAAATAACGGCAGGTAAAAGGACAACAAGGTGCAGAGCTGGATGAACACAGCAGGCCAAGCAGCATCGTAGGAGCAGGAAGGCTGAC
>NW_025980304.1:0-5738 GCF_021869965.1 Rhincodon typus | reverse complement strand
CTTGTTGTCTCGGATTCTCCAGCATCTGCAGTTCCTACTATCTCTAATGACGTTATCCATGATGGGTTTTTCAACGAATAGTCAATAAATCAATTCCAAAAAGCAAACTAATCTGGATACTAGAAATCTCAAATTAAAAATTAAATTCTGGAAAGACACTAAAGTGAAGTAACTCCACAGAGGCCAGTATTCTGTCACCAAGTCACCCTATATGTGCAGGTGGAGAGCCCTTGATGCTGATCCTCAGAACCAGCTCTAAGGCTGGACAGAATCTCTGACTCAGGGTTCCCAGATTAACAACCACAGTTGGGGATCTCACACTCTATAAGTCCACCTGGCTGACCTCATTACAGTCACTACATCCCGCTGCCTCAGAGTGGCAGGATGTAGGCCTTTTTTTTTGTTGTGCCTCCTCCTGGAGAGTTTTAGAACCCGGTCAGGCTCCTCCAACTCTGCCTCTGATGTAGGCAGCATGTAATGCACAGTAGCTCGCCTCCTGCACCCACAGCATCTTGGAAGAAATTCATTCTCCTCTTCAGGTGGCAAAGGCATCGTTGCGGTAACAGTCTCTGTGTCCATGTCAGATTCCAAGATATCCTCAACACTTGATGGAGAGGGAGAACCCCTAGGTTCCAAAACAGTCAGAATGGCATCAAGGAGCCAAGCACATTTGCTCCCGCACCGTTTGCAAGTTTGCAACTTTCAGATGGTTCACGTGCTTGTACAGGACCGTCACACCGACCCGAACTTTATACATCACTGGATCTGACCTCATATCAACTATGCCTCTTACCAACACAGGTCGTTCCCGTGGTTCCTACACCAAACTTCGTTCCTGGAAGTTAACTGTCTCTCTTGCTTAGCAGAGTCTTGTGTCCAGCGTTGGTGATCCTGATGCCATTTCACCCACCCCGCTCAGGTCTGGGAAGATCAGATTCAACTTGGTACAAAGTCTTCTCCCCATTATCAACTCTGCTGGAGCTACTTCTGTAGTTGCATGAGGGCTGGTCCTATAATCAAATAGGAACTGGGACAGTTTAGTATCTAATGAATTTGTAGACTGTTTCTTTATGGCCGCCTTCAAAGTTTGGACTGCTCTTTCTGTCAGACCATTAGATGATGGATGGTATGGAGCTGCCCTTATATGAAGAATACCATTCGACTATAGAAAATACTCAAAATTCCCTGCTGGCAAACAACGGCCCATTATCTGTGACGAATACTTCCAGGAGAACGTGTATTGCAAAAGTTGCAAGCAGTCTTTCTGTCCGTGTTTGACGAATGAATTTTATGCACATCCAGATACTTTGAGTGGGCATCCTCAATGACTAATAACACTGAATCCATAAAAAGGCCAGTCTAGTTGACATGTGACAGAATCCAGGGTTTACCCAGGCATTTCCACGAATGTGGGTGAGCTACTGGAGGTAACTGTTGACCTTGTTGGCACTGCTCCACCAACACAGCTATGTCAGCATCCAACCTTGGCCTCCAGGCATAACCTCCCACCAACATCTTCATTTTGGAAACACCTGGATGACCCTAGTGTTCAGCCAGTATCTCGCATTGACCTTTGCTCGGGGCAATCACTCTTGCTCCCCAAAATAATATGCCATCCTCGACCATGATCTGGTCTCTCTGGGTCCAAAATGTTTTCAATTCTGGTTGTGACGGCCCTTTGGTTTCTCCCATCACCACCAGCTGTTTCAGATTTGCCAGGACCGGATCTTTCTGCGTCCAAATGTCTGATATTGTCTGGAAGTTTGTCCTGAAAATTTAAAACCATTACCACCACAGGAAGAGGCTGTACTACCATTGATGTATCTGCAGCAGTAAACAGCTCAATGCATCCGCATTTGCCACTTGCCTCCCAGACGATGTTCCAACTTGTAATTATATGCATTTAGTTTTAAAGCCTACTGCCAAATTCGGCCTGCATCTATGGGTAGCACTACCTTTTCCTCTGTAAGTACACCTAGGAGAGGTTTGTGGTCCGTTATTATTATAAATTTACATTAGTAAAGGGTTTTGTGTAACTTTCTGACTCCAAATATGACCGCCAAAACTCCCCTCTCTATCTGGGCGTATTTATATTTTGCATTAGCCAAATGACTGGATGCATATGCTATTAGGCATTCCTCTCCATTGGGCCACCATATTATTGAGCTAATATCACTCGGATAACATACAGGGAGGCATTGCATGTCGATACCAGATCTCGCTTGGGATCAGTGTACCAACACCTTAGAGAATGAGAGCAGTTACTTCACTTCTTTGAAATCTGCAACTTGGCTACGTGACCATTTCCAAGGCTGATTCTTTTTTTGAGAGTTGATGGAAAGATGTCAGTATAGAGACCAGATTGTGTATGAACTATCCATAATAATTCACCAGTAAAAGGAATGACCTAAGCTCTGGTATAGATATGGGAGCTGAGGTACCTTTGATTGCCCTCACTTTATCTTCCAACGGGTGTAACCTGGTCTTGTCAACTCTGTAGCCCAAGTAGGTCACTTGGGGTGCGTAGAACACACATTTATCCCTTCTAAGGAATTGCTTCTAAGGTTTACGCCCACCTGGGAGAAACTTCTAAGGACTATATCCACATTCTCTAGGTCCTCCTTATTGATCTTCCCTGTTATTAGCATCTCATCTAGATAAATGGCGACCTGCAGTAGACCTTGTAAAATGTTCTCCAGCATCCACTGAAAAATTGTACAGGCTGATGTACCCCAAATATCTGTCTCATATAATGGTACAAACCCTCATGGGTATTAATTGTAGCATACTTCTGGGAATCCTCGTCTAACCACAATTGCAAGTACTCATGCCTCACGTCCAGCTTAAGAAGTACAGCCCTGTCAGCTTTGCATATAAATCCTCTATACGAAGGATTTGGTATTTATCCAGCTGCTAAAAGTGGTTTACTGTCTGTTTAAAATCCCCACAAAGGTGAACCAAGCCATCAGGCCTCACAATCGGTACAACCAGTGTTACCCATTATGCAAATTGAACTGGTTTGATGATTTCTTCACTTTCCAGCCTTCAGATTTCGGCCTTTGCTTTTGCTGTAATGCAAATGGCACTGGGCAGGCCTTGCAGAATCACCAAATTGCTTCCTGGTCACCATGCAAGATGGTCTTGGCTCCTTTGATAGTCCCCTGACCTCCTGAAAAACCATCTCAGCATTTAATTAGGACTTCATTCAGGTAGCCATTTTCTAAATCAAAAAATGTTGAGCCAATCTAAGCGAATCTTCCTCAACCAATTTTGCCTGAACCTTTTACTTTTGTCAGTGATAACTGAACTAACTGCTTCTCATGAGAGACTGGAACTGAAGTTGTACCCTTAATCTGTAAAGGCTCCCCGGTATAGGTTCTCAGTCTAGCCAAGGTCTTGCGCAAACTTAAGAGTTGGAGTCCACAGTAAATTTTATTAATGACTAGTTCTGCAATCACTGAAAAAGCCGCGCCAGTAGCAACCTCCATTAGAACCAGGTGGCCATTTATTTTGATTGGTTCTGATTTGGATGTTGCTAAGCAATTTAACTGATCCAAACCAGATGTAGGTGGACTTTCCATGGTGTGCATTCTCCTGGGAACCGGCTAGGAGTTCTCTTACTCCATTGAGGTCTACTGGGACCTTTTTGCTGTCTCGAGTTCGCACAACAGCAACAATGACAATGGCTTGCCGGCCCGGACCCTGAATAAAATTTTAACACTTTGGCTGAGGCTTGGTTCTGTTTTAGGATTTTGCTGTGGGGAGACCTAGAATTCGTCTATTCAGGATATGTCCTGAGTGAGGCTCTGCAATTACCTTCGCTCAAGTGGTGCCCCACTGTCACCACTGAAATAAACTCCAGAGAGGTCAGCATCCAGACACCAAGTCACCCTTTATTTACACGTGGAGATTCCTTGACACTGATCCAGCTTCCTCAGAGCCAGCTCTGAGTTAACAGAACCCCTGACACTCCTATTTATATCTGTCAGCCAGAGTTCCCTGATTGGGGCTGTTAATCTGGACCAATCAGGGAACTCATATTCTACGAGATCCACCTGGTTGACCTTGTTACAACCACCTATACAAAACATCTGTGAAAAGAAAAACACAGTTAACAGTTCAGTTCATTGAACTCTCATTTGTCAGGAGGCACATATTATTCTCTTTCAAAAAGGAAGACAAAATTGATCTGACCCAAGGGACAGTGTCGGTTGCACCCTGGCTGATTTCTCCTTCTCAGCAGCTGGGACTTCCCTGCAGTTCTCTTTCCAAAATCATACACAACCTTTTCAAAAATTCACCTTCTCTGGCCAAGCTCAAAATTAATAAAACAGTTATATGTATACAGTGTCTCAAGCATCACATGATATGACAAATATTTCTCATGCAATAGAATTTGCCTTAGGGCTCCAGGTACTTGACTGGACTGACAAGACAGGATCTTTTCCAGAAAAATGAGCTGGGAAGCTCTTGTCTTTCAGCAGGCTTCTCCCTAACTACTTCAAACAATATGCAAAGCAGACACTGGCACCTGACAGTCATAAACCCAGGGGTTCTCCAACAAACAAGCAGTTATTGCAAGACATGTGACTACCAAGAAATGACTTGTCAAAAAATGCTTTTGTCCTTCCATTGAGATCATAAAACAAGAACAATCCAGATATCAACAATTGTTTACAATGCTTTCACAGTTCTGTGAGAGACGGTTGTTGAGTGTTCTGAGTGCTGACCTTGTCTTGTAGATAGACTTTCTATCTTCTGTTGCTCAGAACATTAGCTGCCTGGTCATCTCGACAGCTGAGTTCTGCTCACATTAGACAGGCTTTCAGTCCCCTTAAATATCACTCTGTCCTCCATTCGGCAGGATGCAGCAACACATCGAGAAATAACATGTATTAAGCAGTAATTTAGACCTCCCCATCCCCAAGGACTTTGAAGATTACTAGCTGGTCACATGGTTCTCAAAACCCCATGTAGCCACAAATTGAGAATCTGCAATTCCATAGCCAGAATGGAAGCAAAAGGAAAATTTGGGGAGAAAACACTCTCCCAAATAAACATATTGACTCTGACCTAATATCTCAACAGCCAGGTCTCAGTCTCCTCTGGAACATGTGGACAAGCCTCAGCAGAATACAGGCTGCAATTGGCTGTTGTGGTCACCTGACGTACAATAACATCTTCAAGCTTCAGCTGGCTGCAAGTGTGGAAACCCTAACTAAACCATCTTGCAAAATACAACATCCTTCCCCTAGAGTTACACTTCTTCTCCAGCAGGGCATTGGACAGTTAGAAAACTTAACAGTAAACCATAACAGCTTCCGCTCCTCAAGCCATACAAGATAAAAAGAAAGAATTGTTTTCCAATATGTGAAGTTTAGGAGGATTTTAGGATGGCTAAATACAAAACGTGACATTGAAGGAACGTTTACATAGTTTATTCCAATTTGCCTGATCCCTACATATGCTAGCCAGCCAATCTTCTATCAATGCCAATTTCTAACCTCAACATCATGAGCTTTTACTTTCCACAATAACCTCAAATTACTGTACATCAACTGTCTGTTACCTCTTTAAATAAATCCAATAGATTTGTCAAACATGGTTTCCCTTTCCTGCCTGATTATCTTGAATTTATCCAAGTGCCATGTCATAACTTCTTTAGAGATAGTAGGAACTGCAGATGCTGGAGAATCCGAGACAACAAGGTGCAGGGCTGGATGAACACAGCAGGCCAA
>NW_025980303.1:0-5738 GCF_021869965.1 Rhincodon typus | reverse complement strand
CTGCATTTCCCATGGCTAATCCATCCAACCTACACATCCCTGGACACAATGAGCAGTTTTGTGTGGCCAATCCATCTAACCTGTGCATTTTTGGACGGTGGGAGCGAAACCAGAGCAAGAACGTGCAAACTCCACACAGTTGCCCAAGGCTGGAATCAAACAGGGGTCCCTAGCACTGTGAGGCAGCAGTACTAACCACTGAGTTATTGTGCTGCCCAGATATGAAATGTGAGCAGAGAAAGTCAAATAGAGTAGAACAATTTGATTGTGAAGAGCCAGAATGCTGTCTGTAGACCTTCACTGACTAATGAAGGGAAGCAATAGCCTAGTGGTATTTTCGCTGGACTGTTAATCCAGAGACCCAGATAATGTTCTGGGGACTTGGGTTTGAATCCTGCCATGGCAGATGGTGGAGTTTGAATTCAATAAATATCTGAAATTAAGAATCTAATGATGACCAAGAATCCGTTGTCAATTGTCAGAAAAACCCATCTGGTTCACTAATGTCCTTTAGGAAAGGAAACTGCCATCCTTACCTGGTCTGGCCTACATGTGACCCCAAACCCACAGCAATGTGGTTGCCTCTTATCTGCCTTCTGGGCAATAAATGCTGCCTAGCCAGCAACACCCTCATCCCATGAATGAATGAAAAAAAAGTGAAATTATTGTAGTAGTTTGTCTCTCTCTTATTTCTCAAAGGTAAAATATTTTGGTTTTAGATTTATGCTTTAGAGTTCTATATTTATGTGAATTAGGAATGTAACTTCAGCTCTTTTATCAGTAATTATGTCATTTATAAAATAATAAGCAGTCCAAGGATCCATAACAGTTACTGTACATATTATACCACCCATCTAAAATATGTGGAACTTTAATAAGTACCCAGTTTGAGATATTTACCAGAAATTGAACTTAACCAGGAATACTGTTTACCTGTCACTGGACAGCTGTTGTCAGCAAGTTAATAGTCATTGCAGGTCGTCCCTCATGTCATTGGCTGACATCTGCTGGTGATTAAATGGTCAGTGGAGTTTTATTTCCAATATCATCACATTTTTTGGGCATGCTTTGGCATGCCTATTTACCGCCAGGCAGTGGGGATCCACAGGGGAGGACTCTCTACGTGGGAGTCCTCTCTCTTTCCCTCGGGGATCTGGGGGTGCAGGGAGTGTTGCACGCAGCCGGCCCATTCAGATTGTGGTGGTTCGTGGACTCCCAGCCCAACTGTTTGTTTAGTGGTTCTGTGGAGTCGGTGGACCATGTCTATATTGGGTGTGGGCGTTTGCAATCCCTTTCTAGTTATCTAATAGACCTTCTCCTCCACTTTTGGTGGCACTTCAGCCCCACGCTCCTGATCTTCGGGCATCCGGTGCAGAGGGGAGCGAGCAGGTTGGGGGATCTGCTCATTGGTCTGGACGTGACCAGGTTGGCTATTAACAGGCCCAGGCGGCAGTTTGTGGAGGGAGTCATTTCTGTCAACTGCCTGCCCCTCTTCCACAATTATATTCGAGCCCGGGAGTCCTTGGAGAGGGAGCACGCGGTGTCCACCAACAGTGCCAATGCCTTTGAGGGAGAGGTGGGCACAGTGGTGGGTAGAGTGCTTTATTTCCCCTTCCAACTCTATTTTGATTTAATCTCCACCCTCACCCTTCACTTTTTCTTTCACGTAAGGATTGCTCCTACTGAGCTTTGCTTGTTACTGGTTCCCTGGCCACTTAGGTGTTTTTTTTTCTGGTGGTGTAAATGTTGAATAAAATTATTTTGCACATGGTGTTTTTACACACACACAGCACAGCTGCTGTAGGGAAAAGATGAGCACTACTGGTGTATGGCAGTACTGTAGGGGTATTTAAAAACAAAACAGGAGATTAGAATCTCCTCATCTGAGGATTAACTCCGAGCTGGCTGGCCATAGCCAATGTACTGTGCACTCGTAAAAAAAGAACACACTTTTAGTGAGAGAGAGATGTATGCAGAACCTGCCTTAAATAAATCACCATGGTATAATTAGAATCTATATTGGAACCACAAGAATTCTGAAGATTTTGAGTTCACTGATGATGGGAGATATTGGAATGTTTATGTTCAATTCTAACAGGCAAGTTAAAATATAAAAATAAGAATTACAGCATCAGATAAAATAATTTTGACGATGATCTGAGACTTCAACAAAGGGGCAGAGACACTGAAGGAAATAATGTTTATCTAGATTTTGGACTGGGGATTGACAGTGAGGCTATCAGCACTTGGCTGATGTCTGTACATTGACACTTAAACGCAGAATCCAGAAGATCCTGTCCAATTTGCTTTGTTTGTCCACATGCCTCACATTTCCCTGACAGATATCCCATGAAAGGTATGAAGCTGCAACACTTTCCCAGTTGTTACACACTAATTGTGTATCAAGTCAAGATGCAGTGAAGTCAAAAAATATTTTTGTTCATTCTTCAAGTCTTTATTAAAAGCCAACAGTCTGACCATGAAACTTTTTTTTTAAAAATTGTGGAGTGTCACTCTTTCAGAATTTATTTTTGGAGAGATTAAAAATGGAAAATGAAAGGTTCCATCTCTCTGTCTCTTTATATAATCTTTGTCTCCTTTTATTTCATGTTATACTTGATTTTACATTTGAATTAAAAATTCTCATTTATCATTCTTCGTATATACTCAGAGGACTTGATTTTAACGCTGGGTTTTGACTAACTTAAAATCTCACCCTGCATGTGACAGAAGGTTCTTAAAATATGATGGATTAACAAATCATGCAGTTGCTGGTTTGCTTATCTTTGCACATGTTAGAGTAGTGGAAGATATGTTGAAAGGACATTTAATTACTGTGCATTACTGCTTAAAGGCCCAGGAAAAGAGTAATGAACAAGGGGTACCTGCCCTTTGCTGCTCACCACAACATTGAGACCAAGACCTGGAATATTGTTATGAACCCAATTGATAATGTCGGACTGATCAGGTCACAGAGTGAAACCTGATTTGGTAGATGTTAAGTTTTATTTTTGCAGTTAGATAGCTTTGTGGTTAAACACTGAACACATCCACACAAGGCTGCCTATGTTCTTTTAAGACAAAAATCACAAGCTTATTACACAAATAAAACAAAGTTATGCATATGCAACAAAAACAGAAATTGCTGGAGAAACTCTGCGGGTCTGGCAGCATTTGTGGGAAGAAAACAGTTGATGTTTCAAATCCGATGATTTTTCATCAAAACTGGTGAACTGATGGAGAGTCACCAGACTTGAAATTTTAACTGTTTTCACCCCACAGGTGCTGCCAGACCTGTTGAGTTTCTCTAACAATTTTTGCTTTTTTTCAGATCTCCAGCACCCACAGTTATTTGTTTTAGTTTAGGCTATAACTATACACGTTCCAAATGTACCAACATGTAAAAAGGCTGCCCTCCAGCAATTGCATGCTGGGGGCAGCATAAATCTGCTGAACTCCAAACTCGCAGTCCTTAGGGGACAGTCACTCTGCCCCATCCAGAGAGCTGAGAGTTCATCTGATTGGCAGTGCCAGAATCTGTGGTGGGCACGCTCACAGCTTATAGTATTATCATGAAGGAGAATAAAGAGAACAAGTGTGAGGTAACCTCTGGAAGAGCTTAGGCACCCAAGGTGGGCTGGGGGTCTGGACAGTGCAGGATTTGGAGGCCCTGGTGGAGAGGAACAGATCACATCTTGTAGGGATTTCTGATGCACACAAGTCACTCCTGGACCCCACCCATGCCGCCAAATAGTTTCCTCTCCTTCCTCCCTGCCTTTTCAAAACAACATTTTGAAAACTGGCCTCTGCTGTCTGCTCCACCAGCACTCTACAGCTGCAGGAAGATTGAGGCTCTTGATTGCCACTTAATAAGACAGATTGATGGCCTCATTAGATGTTGAGGCTGGCACCTTCGTGGACACCTTACTGAAACACTACATTATTTGCAATGGGTTGGCAATGGCTGGAAATACAATGGAATGGCTACCTGACATTTTATGTGTGTTCATGCCAAAAACACATCTGGCAGGGACCTGTAAATTCTCAGCCAATAATAACCGACATAATATAAACATTCCAAACCAATTTTCTAAATGAAATCATATCCTATTGCAGGCAAAGTTAAATTAATCACCCTGTTAGTGCCTGTCTTCCAAGAGCCTTTATTGTGGTGCTGCTATGAAGTACTACTCCTGAGTAATGCCTCCACAATCTTAGAACACAGATTGATAACCTGCTGCAATATTCAACAAGTGCATTTTGAGCAATATTATTCACAGCCATGATGGCAACAGCCTGATTTTGATTGACACCAATATCAACCTCCACCGTAATCTCAGACTTTTGTTGGAAGCTATTTATGTTGCAATAGTAGCTGAGACATCAGCCAACGAAGTCCACAACAATTTTGGATCAGCATGTGTTTTCATAGTGTTAGTTAGCACTTCCATATTGGAAAGCATGGGCCTTCCTCCTAGTCTTAAATTGGTACTGGACTTCTCAATGTTCCTTGATATTGATCACAGCCTTTCTGGAAAGTTTCCTAATGCACCAAACATGTTGTTGGGCACATCTATCAGCCTTTTTCTGGAGCTTGGTGCATTGAAGCTCTTATCTGGATCCTCTAGAGTGAGCATGCATACAACGTTGCCCTCTGGCAAACTGAAATTGCACCATCTCTACACCAACTCCTCCCAACCTCACTATGGTACATTGTGCCTGATGTCTCAGCATGTGCAGATCTCGTCTCAACATTATTCTATGATTTTGTACTTTTGAAGGTTAGTAATGCTGGACTCCTTATTTCTTTATTTTTCTTTCTTTTCCCCGAAGACTTTGTACATAAGAATCTATATCTAGGTACCCTTGTACCTAAGATGCCGCCATAAGTGGTGAATTGTAAATTTTTCACTGTACTCATATGAATATATGTGACAATAAAGCTAATTGAATTCAATTCAACACTTCAGCATCAGTATCTGAGCTGATATCAGCTAGTGTGAAATTAAATGATGATATATCTTCATCTTCACTCTTTTATTGGTTTTTCTGCACTGTCTGGTCAGCTTGAATGCCATGGTTACATGAAAAAGACACATTGGTAAGATTGTGATCAGCAGGAAGTAGTAAGAGGTGCTTGAGTACAGCATTTGAAACTTATAAGTAAGAAAGGTTGTGGAATGAAGTTGTAGTGGAGGTGAGAAAGAAAGTTATATGAAGATACCATTGTTTTCAATGGATACATCCTTGCTGCTGGCCACAGCTTCAGCAATAGCCTTTCTCATTTCGTCCATTTGAGAGCCTAAGCACGCTTCTTCCCTTGTTCAGTACCTGTTAACTCCTGCTGTGCACTATCTTCTCCTACAAGAAAGAGGGAAGTGCAATATGCTTGTGTGATGATGGTTCCATTGTTAAATAGCTATCAGTCAATGCCAGCTCTGGATCCTCGTCAAGGCTTGTCCTATGCCATATGTGAAGGTGAAGAGGAGCAAATGAATGTTGAGGTATGAGTCAGGATAGAGATTGTTGGTTGCTGAGCAATGAGGGGATGAGGATTTCAGCAGTGGGTTATGCTGGAGATGTGGTTGGTAAAATATGGCATTTGAAAATACATTAATGAAATATTTGAGTTAATTAAAGATCTTGTATCACTGAATCTGGGTGTAAATGGCTGCATAAAGAGATAACAAGGTGTAGAGCTGGACGAACACAGCAGGCCAAGCAGCATCAGAGGAGCT
>NW_025980302.1:0-5739 GCF_021869965.1 Rhincodon typus | reverse complement strand
CACACCCAATCCTCACTCCCCAACCCCACCCCCACTCCCCAAAACCCTACCCTCACCCCCACCCTCAATCCTCACTCCCCAACTCCACCCCCACTCCCCAAAACCCCACCCTCATCCCCACCCCAATCCTCACTCCTCAACACCACCCCCACTCCACAAGCCGACCCCCACACCTCACTCTGATTGCACCCCCGTTTACCCACCCCCTCAATCCTCATTCCCCACCCCCAAACCCGACTCTCCATCCACAACGACCACTCCTCACTCCCTAAACGCGCACACCTCACTCCCTGAACCCCACCCTCCACCCAATCCTCACTCCCCAACCCTACCCCAACCCCCACAGCTGAAATCCCACCCTCACTCCCCAAACCCCGCCATCATCCCCCAGTTCATTTAAAAAGCCAGACTGAAACAACAGCATGAACCTCAATCTGTGAAGCTGAGTGAGGTGTACTAGAAACACATTGCATTCTGAAGCAATGGGCGAAAATGATCAGGATCCACAAGATTAATCAGCGGCCCGAGGCTATAATATGGGATCAAACATCCACAAGGCAGCCCTGCAAAGGACAGATTCTGCTAAATAACACAGCTCACCAAATAATCTGGGTAAACAGCAGAATAAAGACAGTATAGAGGATTAATGGGCTGGGGTGGCGGGTGGATGCTGACAGCAGTCAGAGGATGTAGAAAATGTAGACACGATGCTCAGAATTCATAAAAGCATGTAACAAACAAGATAAAATTTCTTTACAGCACCTGACTGGCTCACAGATGCCTGAACAAGCCCTAAACACAAATAATTTCCTTCCTCTCCCAGTATCACGTGGCACCGAACACTGTTATCCTATTAACAGTTAATCTTATTCCTGGATGAAAGAAATCAATGGATTATCACAGCAAATGACCCTTTAAAGAGATTCAATCATCCTCAGTTTATTCTCAAACTGTAATCCACATTTTAGACTACTCAGGAATTGCCTGGCATTTTCTTCACTCAAAAAAAAACAGCCTAATTACATTTCTGCTGTCAATTGTAGAAGACAAACTCAAATTGAAGCTGTATTAGAAATAAATTCAGCCATAACAATACATTTTCACCACTGCTGACCCTTATTGCAAAGTGCATATTATGGCCCAACAGATTAGCAGCCAGCAGTCACAGAGACTTGGAGCAATAATTTGGATTCTGTCTGCTTGCAAAAGGGCTGATTGCATATGAAATTTCAACTCTCTACCAAGGGCTCACACTAAATTGAGAAATATGATGTAGCATCATTTTTTTCCCTAATTTTGATCTATATATTTAAATCTCTGGTGCGTTAATAACCAAGGGTATTGGCAATCCTCATCAATAACTGCAGGAAGCTATCACTAACGTTCTGCATCTGCTGCTGGTTTACAGCTTGATTTATCCACTCATTCAGCTACTGGTTTCCTGATGTCAATAACATTCACTGCCCATTTGTTGATCCCAACTGGAACTCAGTTACAAACAGATACCTGGTCTTCAGGGAATAAGTTATGGGGAGAGATTACACAAATTAGCCTTAGGTAGGGTAGATAAAGATAAACTATTTCCATTGGTTGGAGATTCTAGAACTAGGTGATATTGTTTGAGAATTAGGGCCAGACTGTTCAGGAGGGATGTCAGGAAGCACTTCGACACACAGAGGGTGGTAGATAGAGTCATAGAGATGTCCAGCATGGAAACAAACCCTTCAGCCCAACTTGTCTATGCCAACCTGATATCCTAATAGAGGTTTGGAACTCTCTTGCACAAACAGCAATGGATGCTGGATCAGTTGTTAGTTTTAATAGTGAAATAGATAAATTTATATTAAGCAAAACTATTAAGGGATATGAGCCAAAGACAGGGATATGGAGTTAGGCTATGGATCAGCCATGATCTTATTGAATGATAGAGCAGGCTCAAGGGGCTGAACGGCCTACTCCTATTCCTAAATAATCTCATTGGAGGCAAATGAACAAAACCTTATGTTGTTGTTACATCCAGTGTGAGGAGTTGAAGCTTGGCGCAGGAAGAGTAAAACGTTCTCTATAGCAGTGCCTCCCCTGCATTTCCCACTGTGGAGGCTTGAAAATGACTGTCACCATCTCAGTGAGAGCAGGAATCAGGGAGAAGACCTGAGGAGGTGTAAGGGAGATGGTGCACCTCAACAGTCTTTGTGATGCCAAAACCTCGGCTCAGAACTCTACCTGGGGGTCCCGGCTCCAACACTTGGAAGCCTTGCCTCGCAGATCCACAAAGCTTACTGATCCACAACCTCCCACCGGAGATGGGCCGGAAATGGGAAGTAATTTGCAGCTATTTGCATCCTGTAATCCGATTCATTCATTTCTAGCACCATAGTCCTCCTTATCAGAATGATGTGTGAACATTGCGAGTAAGGATTCACAATGTATTTCAAGTGGCAGTACCAAAATAACCTCAAAGGTATCATGGATAGTAGGAACTGCAGATGCTGGAGAATCTGAGATAACAAGGTGTAGAGCTGGATGAACACAGCAGGCCAAGCAGCATCAGAGGAGCAGGAAGGCTGACGTTTTGGGCCGAGACCCTTCATCAGAAATGGGGGCGGGGAAGGGGGTTCTGAAATAAATAGGGAGAGAGGGGGAGGTGGAGAGAAGATGGATAGAGGAAAAGATAGGTGAAGACGAAACAGACAGGTCAAAGAGGCGGGGATGGAGCCAGTAAAGTTGAGTGTAGGTGGGGAGGTAGGGAGGAGATAGGTCAGTCCAGGGAGGACAGACAGGTCAAGGGGGCGGGATGAGGCTAGTAGGTAGGAGATGGGGATGTGGCTTGAGGTGGGAGGAGGGGATAGGTGGGAGGAAGAACAGGTTAGGGAGGCGGGGATGAGCTGGGCTGGTTTTGGGATGCGATGGCAGGAGGGGAGATTTTGAAACTTGTGAAATCCACATTGATACCATTGGGCTGCAGGGTTCCCAAGCGGAATATAAGTTGCTGTTCCTGCAACCTTCGGGTGGCATCGTTGTGGCACTGCAGGAGGCCCAGGATGGACATGTCATCTGAGGAATGGGAGGGGGAGTTGAAATGGTTCGCGACTGGGAGGTGCAGTTGTTTATTGCAAACAGAGCGTAGGTGTTCTGCAAAGCGGTCCCCAAGCCTCCGCTTGGTTTCCCCGATGTAGAGGAGGCCACAACGGGTACAGCGGATGCAGTATACCACATTGGCAGATGTGCAAGTGAATATCTGCTTGATGTGGAAAGTCTTCTTGGGGCCTGGGATGGGGGTGAGGGAGGAGGTGTGGGAGCAGGTGTAGCACTTCCTGCGGTTGCAGGGAAAAGTGCTGGGTGTGGTGGGGCTGGAGGGGAGCGTGGAGCGGACAAGGGAGTCATAGAGAGAGTGGTCCCTCCGGAAAGCAGATAAGGGTGGGGAGGGAAAAATGTCTTTGGTGGTGGGGTCGGATTGCAGATGGCAGAAGTGTCAGAGGATGATGCGTTGGATCCAGAGGTTGGTGGGGTGGTACGTGAGGACAAGGGGGATTCTTTTTTGGTTGTTATTGTGGGGACGGGGTGTGAGGGATGAGTTGCGGGAAAAGCGGGAGACACGGTTGAGGGCCACTGAGGGGGGGAAGTTGCAGTCCTTGAAAAACGAGGACATCTGAGATGTATGGGAGTGGAAAGCCTTCTCCTGGGAGGAGATGCGGCGGAAGCGAAGGAATTGGGAATAGGGGATGGCATTTTTGCAGGAAGGTGGGTGGGAGGAGGTGTATTCTAGGTAGCTGTGGGAGTCGGTGGGCTTGAAATGGATATCGGTTTCTAGGTGGTTGCCCGAGATGGAAACAGAGAGGTCCAGGAAGGTGAGAGAGATATTAGAGATGGTCCAGGTGAACTTAAGGTTGGGGTGGAAGGTGTTGGTGAAGTGGATGAACTGTTCGAGCTCCTCGTGGGAGCACGAGGCGGCACCGAAACAGCCATCAATGTAACGGAGGAAGAGGTGAGGTTTAGGGCTGGTGTAGGTACGGAAGAGGGATTGTTCCACGTAACCTACAAAGAGGCAGGCGTAGCTTGGGCCCATGTGCGTACCCACGGCCACCCCCTTTGTCTGTCGGAAGTGGGAGGAATTGAAAGAGAAGTTGTTGAGGGTGAGGACGAGTTCAGCTAAGCGAATGAGGGTGTGAGGGTGTGAGGTTTGGGCCTGTGGGACAGGAAGAAGCGGAGGGCCTTTAGGCCATCTGCATGGGGAATGCAGGTGTATAGGGACTGGACGTCCATGGTAAAGATGAGGTGTTGGGGACCGGGGAATTGGAAGTTTTGGAGGAGGTGGAGGGCGTGGGTGGTGTCACGGACGTAGGTGGGGAGTTCCTGGACCAAGGGGGGAGAAAATGGAGTCCAGATAGTTGGAGATAAGTTCGGTGGGGCAGGAGCAGGCGGAGACAATGGATCGACCAGGGCAGTCAGGTTTGTGGATTTTGGGAAGGAGATAGAAGCGGGCGGTGCGGGCTTGGGGAACGATGAGGTTGGAGGCTGTGGGTGGGAGGTCACCTGAGGTGATGAGGTTGTGGATGGTTTGGGAGATGATGGTTTGGTGCTCGGGGGTGGAGTCATGATCAAGGGGGCAGTAGGAGGAGGTGTCGGAGAGTTGGCGTCCGGCCTCGGCGATGTGGAAGTCAGTGCACCATACTACAACTGCACCTCCCTTGTCCACGGGTTTTATGGTGAGGTTGAGATTGGCGCGGAGGGCTGTACGTTCTGCGGGGGAGAGGTTGGAGTGGGTGAGAGGGGTGGAGAGGTTGAGGCGATTGATGTCTTGACAAGCTTCAAAATTTCCCCTCCCCTAACCGCATCCCAAAACCAGCCCAGCTCATCCCCGCCTCCCTAACCTGTTCTTCCTCCCACCTATCCCCTCCTCCCACCTCAAGCCGCACCCCCATCTCCTACCTACTAACCTCATCCCGCCCCCTTGACCTGTCCGTCCTCCCTGGACTGACCTATCTCCTCTCTACCTCCCCACCTATGCTCAACTTTACCGGCTCCATCCCCGCCTCTTTGACCTGTCTGTCTCCTCTCCACCTATCTTCTCCTCTATCCATCTTCTATCCGCCTCTCCTTCCCCCATTTCTGAAGAAGGGTCTAGGCCCTAAACGTCAGCATTCCTGCTCCTCTGATGCTGCTTGGCCTGCTGTGTTCATCCAGCTCTACACCTTGTTATCTCAAAGGTATCATGATAGCATTTTTAAAGAGATGAGAGTTTCCTGTGTCCTGGTCACCACTCACCTCCTTACCCACCACTGCTAAAGACTAACCTGACTAGGCAGTCATCTCATTTACTGGTGTGTACAGTGGGTAGTCAGAATGACTGATTTATTGTGTAGGGTTGCTGTGTTTTTTGTGTTAATCACATTGTGTGATTAACAATTCTATTCTTGTGATACTACAGGGCAGAGTGATTGTATCTGATTTACTGACATAATAACTGACTACTCTTCAAAGCAATGAATTTTATGCGAATGCACTTCAGTATGTCCTGAGAGATGTGATAAGGAGCTATATAAATGTAAATTCTTTCTAATCTCCTCTTTGTGGTGTTGATTGAAGGAAGAATCTCAGTTAGGCCACAACAGAAGCTTATTGCTTCAGAGATAGTAGGAACTGCAGATGCTGGAGAATCCGAGACAACAAGGTGCAGGGCTGGATGAACACAGCAGGCCAAGCAGCATCATAGGAGCAGAGAGGCTGACGTTTCGGGCC
>NW_025980301.1:0-5739 GCF_021869965.1 Rhincodon typus | reverse complement strand
CGCAGTTCCATTGGCATTGTCCCGTTTTATGAGAGGCAGTTCCATTGTCGTTGTCCCCCTATGGAGGGGCGCAGTTCCATTGGCATTGTCCCGTTTTATGAGAGGCAGTTCCATTGGCGTTGTCCCGTTGTATGAGGGGCAGTTCCATTGGCGTTGTCTCCCTACTGGGGGACAATGAAGAAGCAGCCAAGACTCTTACTGCTGGTCTAGTGATGCCTTCTGGAGAGACTGGCTTGGGACAGATTGATCTTAACTCTGATGTTTTCCATAGGGGGACAACGACAATGGGATTTGTCCCTTGTAGAGGTACAACACCAATGGAACTCTTACTGAACTGGAGATCAGCCAAGCTGGTTCTGACCAGCAATCGAAATGGGATCTGGGCCAGGCTATTTATTGATTGAACTACAGTACACTTTTTCTCTCCTTTCCCTGACCTCACTTCACGCCTGCTTTTATTCATTGTGGTTCGCCGACAGCAACTACAGGTTGGTAATTCTCACCTCTGGGTCTGCGAAAGTCTCAATGAATCTTTGAAAAGAGTAGGTTCCGGTTTGCAGAATGAGGTCTCCCTGGTCGGAGGTTTGTCCGCACAGTACCAAGAGCTTGTGGCGAGACGGGTCTGTCACGAGTGAGTGAACCTAGACCGAGACACGAGAAACAACGTCGTTAGAAGCAGCTGCCTGGGTCTGCAGGGTCCCTCCACCCCACCCTCTGTCCCCACGTTGCCTCTGAGCGTGTAATGGAGATGATGTCAGGGAAAGGAGTTCAAACCAACACCTTCGTACACACTGGGGAGGACCTGATGGAAATCGAACCAAGAAACTACCAGCAACCAATGATGGAGGAGGACATTGAGAACTTCATAACCCAATCGCTACACCTTACAAATAGATCATTAGAAACCAGCAGGTTTGCCACGGTGTGGAGCATGGAGGACCACTGAAGACACTAGCACACAAGAACAGGTTATGTTTCCAAAATCATTGATGGGAATGAAGGCGTCACTTGGCTGGGCCAACATTTAAGAGTCAATCACATTGCTGTGGGTCTGGAGTCACGTGTAGACCAGACCAGGTAAGGAGGGCAGTTTCCTTCCCTAAAGGCCATTTGTGAACCAGATGGGTTTTTCCTGACAATGGATTCATATTCATCATTAGATTCTTAATTCTTGTTCCTTTTAATTATTGAATTCAAATTCCACCATCTGCCTTGGCAGGATTCGAACCCAGGTCCCCAGAACATTATCAAGTCTCTTGACTAACAGTCCAACAATAATACCACTAGGCCATCACCTCCCTGCTAACTGACTCTGACTAACTGTGATTGAATTCAGTCAAATTATCTATTGCCCAATCAAGAACTGAATCTGAGGATACTAAGAGAAAATTCATTTGCACACATTTCTGTGTACGCTGCAAATCTCCCACTCCTCACAAACTATCAGCACCTTTCATTTGTATTTATCAAGGCAACATAAAAGAGTGTCAGAATTTCCTCTCGCTCCTCCAATCATCTGTCTGAAGCGTCTTGACCTTTCAATTAATCTTCTCAGTGCTCCAGATAGCTCCATCCCTGTCCCAGTTTCAGAATAAGACAATCTATTGCTGTTCAGAGCAATGGGTAAAGTAACTGAGTGTCTGTAAATCCAGCAATCTCTCAGCATTACCTCAGAGGCGACTGTGTATTCAGCAGGGTTAACTAGGACCACGGTCTCTAGGATGTCACTCCTGTGGTGAAGTGTCTTCTGGCCTACAGCAAAAAGGAAACAGAATAGATTTCAATCACATAACACTCCAAAAAGGATCTGTCCGCAGCAGGTTACTGGGCTGCCAACTCTCCAGAACTCCCTGGAGTCTCCAGGAGTGCAAGATTCCCTGATTTCCAAATCGGTGGTTGGGATTCACGAGTTGCCTGTTGCAGGCTGGACATCGCTGCAACAGTTCCAGTTCCAGACACAGCTCACACTTGGAAATCTGTATTTCCCATGGCTAATCCCTCCCAGCCTGCACATCCTTGGACTGTGGGAGGAAACTGGAGCTCCCAGAGGAAACCCATGCAGACGCGGGGAGAAAATGCAAATTCCATAGACAGTTGCCCAAGGGTGGAATCGAACCTGGATCCCTGGCGCTGTCAGACAGCAGTGCTGACCCCTGAGCCACCGTGCTGCCCCATCCAGTGTCTTTCCAATTCAAGCTCAGGGTCTCTCCGACAGTGTAATTACAGTTTTCTGAATAAAAGCAGATGCTGGAAACAAAGACAAAGTGCTGGAGAAACTCAGCAAGTCTGGCACCATCTGTGGAAAGAGAGAAACAGAGTGAACACAGACTCAAAATGGATTTACTTGGTTCCTCCCTCCATAGATGCTGCCAGACCTGCTGAGTTCTTCCAGGATTCTCTGTGTTTGTTATGCTTTACTGAGTTGGAGTCACTGTTGTATTACAGGGAACATGGAAGCCAATTTGTGCATAGCAACCTCTGACAAATAGCAACATGATAATGACCAGATTGTCTGTTTCTGGTGTTAACGGAGGGATAAATATTGGCCTAAGACAAAAGTGTGCTTATTTAAATAGCACCATTGGCTTCTTAACCTTGGTTTAATGTCACATTTTAAAGGCAGCAGTCCCTCAACATTGCATTAGGATGTGTCGTCCTGGATTACGCCTGGTGTATGAATTAAACGCTTAAACCTTCTGACTCACAGGCAGAGACGGTCCCACTAGGCCACGACTGACAACTCCGGGGACAAAGCAGGAACACAAGAACCACAGATTAATGATGTCAGCAGTAAAGTTTGTCCAGATATTTGGTGCCATTGGAGGGTGGAAACTGATATCTAATTGCTCCCAGCCATATAGGGAAAGGAAACATGAACTTTGCAAGAATGCAATGACTCACTCAGTAACCAGAACATATTTTCACTCGTGGGGGAAATATTAAGCTGAGGCTCATTGGTGTTGGGTGGCTACCAATAATACAAGTGGCAATTGTGGAGAAACGCCTTTGCCCAGTGAGTGGAGAAAATGTGGAACTTGCTCCCATAGGGAGAGGTTGTGTAATATTTAAGGAGATAAACACAGGAGGGCAGACTATCATTCCTATAATGCTTTTCCCAAACTTACATTGCAAAATATTTCAGGAAGCACTTTTAAAAACAGCCACTATTTTAGATGTGGGAAAAAGTGGCAGCCAATTTGCAAACGGCAAGCTCTAATTAACAGCAATGGAATCAATGAGAGAAGGTAAACAGCACACTTGCAGCAATGCAGCACTCCCTCTGTAAGATGCACTCGATGGACTGCAGTGGAATTTAACCCCATACAGAGAGGGTGTCACCAACCAAGCCACAACTAACATGGAGAATGAACTATCCAGCAGGGAGTGACCAGGTTTGGTTCAGTTTTCTCCTGGCTGAGATATCCCCTCACTCACACCCTTCTGTGTCCCACCCAACACCAAGATGCAAGTTCCAATCCACGTTCTAAAATACTTTTCTCCCTTGTAATGGTGCTTGACTGAGAAGCAGAAAGGTTTGTGTAAGTATGTCAAAAAGATTCTCTGCAAAAATTCCTCAAGCTTTTTGACGGTGATTAGCTGATGGATGAAGTTTTTGTACAAGTCACACAATGTGCCTTGTTCTATCTATTCTCTAAGAAAAAGTCTCTCCTGCTAACACACTATCACACCCCAGAGTAAAAAAAAATCCCAAATGATATAAGTCGTGTTTAGATAGAAGTCCAAGGCTTTCAAGAAACAAGTCTTGTTAGAAGCAAATTGGTAGCAGATATGTTTTGATTGAACCTCAGTGAGGGGTCAACCCATTGAGGATAAGAGTGAACATTTAGCACTCCGACTCCAAAACTACAATGTTCTACTCACCGTGTCCAAATCAAGGAGTTTTGGCACCATGTCCTTTCAATGGATTCTAGTCCATCATCTACAACATTAACTTAAGTCATCCCTCCCACCACCCAATCATTTACCCTCCTTTGTGAAAGCCCAACTTCAGAAAGTTGCCCCAGGGTTGGAGTGATATTATGAAGCACCAGAGTGCTTCACAACTAAGTCAGTATTTCTGAAGTGTGGTCACACTGTCACAAGGTAAGAGATTCGGCAGCCAATTCATCACAGTAAGCCCCCACACAGCAGGAATGTGATAAAGACCAGATCATCTGAGCTCAGGGTGTTAGCTGAGGGATAAATACTGGCCAGTAGACCAGGAGAAAACTTCTTCATAAAACTGCTTGCTGCTACGTTACTTGAATAAAGCTGAAAAGAGAAACAATTTTCCAAAGATACATTTATTTTCTACAGACACTATGGCAACACTTAAGGGGCATTTAGTCAGACACATGAATGTTCAGGAAAGAGGGGGGATACAGACCATGAGCAGGCAGATGGAATTAATTTAAAATGGCATCATGGTCGGTGCCGACATGGTGGGCCGCAGGGCCTGTTCCTGTGCTGTAGTGTTCTATGAAGCTTGATTGGCTAAGGCATTGCCATGCAGAAAGTGAAGGGGAACTATAGGCTCCCAAGCTCTTGGGTAATTGAGCAGAGTCAACTTGCCAACCAAACAGCAGCCTTTTCTCCTGTAGTGTAAATTGTTGCGGCTGTTTGAAATTTGGCATTCTTGTGTTGGTCCTGACGGGTGCAGGATGAGGAACTTCAACAGGGTGTGTCGAATCAGAGATAGTAGGAACTGCAGATGCTGGAGAATCCGAGACAACAAGGTGCAAGGCTGGATGAACACAGCAGGCCAAGCAGCATCATAGGAGCAGAGAGGCTGACGTTTCGGGCCTAGACCCTTCATCAGAAAAGGGGGAGGGGAAGGGGGTTTTGAAATAAATAGGGAGAGAGTGGGAGGCGGATAGAAGAGGGATGGAGGAGAGGATAGGTGGAGAAGAAACAAACAGGTCGAAGAGGCGGGGATGGGGCCAGGAAAGGTGAGTGTAGGTAGGGAGTTAGGAAGGGGATAGGTCAGTCCAGGGAGGACGGACAGGTCAAGGGGGCGGGATGAGGTTGGTCGGTAGGAGATGGAGGTGCGGCTTGAGGTGGGAGGAGGGGATAGGTGGGAGGAAGAACAGGTTAGGGAGGCAGGGACAAGCTGGACTGGTTTTGGGATGCGGTGGGGGGAGGGGAGATTTTAAAACTTGTGAAATCCACATTGATACCATTGGGCTGCAGGGTTCCCAAGCGGAATATGAGTTGCTGTTCCTGCAACCTTCGGGTGGCATCGTTGTGGCACTGCAGGAGGCCCAGGATGGACATGTTGTCTGAGGAATGGGAGGGGGAGTTGAAATGGTTCGCGACTGGGAGGTGCAGTTGTTTGTTGCGAACCGAGCGTAGGTGTTCTGCAAAGCGGTCCCCGAGTCTCCGCTTGGTTTCCCCGATGTAGAGGAAGCCACACCGGGTACAGCGGATGCAGTATACCACATTGGCAGATGTGCAGGTGAACATCTGCTTGATGTGGAAAGTCTTCTTGGGGCCTGGGATGGGGGTGAGGGAGGAGGTATGGGGGCAGGTGTAGCACTTCCTGCGGTTGCAGGGAAAAGTGCCGGGTGTGGTGGAGCTGGAGGGGAGTGTGGAGCGGACGAGGGAGTCACGGAGAGAGTTGTCCCTCCGGAAAGCAGATAAAGGTGGGGAGGGAAAGATGTCTTTGGTGGTGGGGTCGGATTGCAGATGGCGGAAGTGTCGGAGGATGATGCGTTGGATCCGGAGGTTGGTGGGGTGGTA
>NW_025980300.1:0-5740 GCF_021869965.1 Rhincodon typus | reverse complement strand
ATTGGAGCGAAGAAGGATGAGAAGTGACTTGATAGAGGTTTACAAGATGATGAGAGGCATAGATAGAGTGGATAGTCAGAGACTTTTTCCCAGGTCGGAAATGACTATTACGAGGGGGCATAATTTTAAGGTAATTGGAGGAAGGTATTGGGGAGATGTCAGAGGTAGGTTCTTCACACAGAGAGTGGTGAGCGTGTGGAATGCACTGCCGGCAGTGGTAGTGGAGTCAGATACCTTGGAGACTTTTAAGCGACTCTTGAATAGGCGTATGGAGGATAGGAAAATGTAGGGTATGCAGGGTACATTGAACTTAGTAGGGTAATAGGTTAGCACAACATCGTGGGCTGAAGGGTCTGTACTTTGCTGTACTGTTCTATGTTCTACGTTCTTTTAACCTCTGTATCGGAAAGAAATTTCGTCAATTCTCCTCCAAACCTGCTGCTCTTTACCTTAAAACTATGTGCCTGGTTATTGACTCCTGTACTAAGAGGAATTATCCACCTTATCTATGCCCTTCATAATTTTAACATGTCAATCGGACTCCTCTCAGCCTTCTCTGCTCAAAGGAAAATAACCCCAGCCTATCTAGCCTCTCTCCAGGCCAGGCAACATCCTGGTGATTCTCCTGTGTACCATCCTTCCTATAAAGTGGCAACCAGAACTGCACACAGTACTCCAGCTGCGGCCTAACCAATGATATTTTTAAGTCCATCATAACTTCTTTACTCTTGTATTCAATGCTGGAATGCCATGTCAGATAATACTTTTCACCTTCCTCCAATCTGAATAACTACCCTTTACCTCAACTCTCAGCTTTCTTTTTTCTTTGAACCGTGTGCTATCTCTTTAGCGTTTTTTTCCCTGAATTCACCAACCCTAATCAGGTCTGACATATAATAGTTATCAAAGGGCTTTTGAAAATACAAAAGTAGGACATTTACTTCATTATTCTCGTCTAAGTTTTCTCTTACCTCTTCAAAGAATTCTATCATGTTAATTAAACATTACCTTTTATCACATTATCTCTCGATGCTGTTATCATTATGGTTTTTAATATTTTGCCTTTCACTGATGTTAAACTGAATGGTCAATAGTTCCAAAGTTTTGTTTTATCTCCTTTTTAGTATATGAGATATTTTAATGGATAATACTGTCTCTGGCTTTTCCTGAATTTCCCTCGGCTCATGTTATCTGGATTGGGATTAGATTTAGCCTCATTTGGTTTCTTAGTTTGTCAATGATTTTCTATTTTTATCTCCCAGCCATACTGATATTCATTTTAGGTTTGTTCTGTGTTGAAATGAATTACTTATTCTTGTCTTTAGTAAAAGTAAAGGTGAAGAAGTTATTTCCCCTTACTGATTATTTTACTGGACATGTTACCCAGAGGTCTGGACCAATGATCAGAAGATATGTGTTCATATCCCATCATGATCGCTGAAGAGTTTAAATTCCATTGCTTCAATAAATTGGTAGCTTTGAAATTGTCAAAATTGTCAAAAACCTAGCTGGCTCACTGATCACCTTCAATAAATAAAATCTCTGTCCTTACAAAGTACAGCTAATCTGGGATTCCAGATCCAAAGCAATGTAGTTAATTCTTAACTGACTTCTAAAGTCACATAGCAAGTCACTTAATTGTGTCAAATGTCCATGAAAATATCTTATAAGAATATAATGGATGGACTACTTGACACCAAACTGGGCAAAGACATGGTGAAGGCAGACATTCCATCAGATTTGCAGATTTAAGCCAGCATTGGCACAAGAGGTATCCCATAGACTCATCAATCAAAATCCTGATAGAGGCATAATCATAGAATCATAATTTACAGCCAACGTTCCAGCCTTCTTCATCACCATCTTTGAACGTGTCTTAGTCACCCAGTAGGACAGAGCCACTTGAGGAGTTGACACGGTAGTAGATGTTGTAGGCAATTCCAGCTCACTATGTTGTATGAGCAGCTGCAAATGATGAAGGGGATCTTACCAGTTTCAAAATCTCCCCAGCCATGGCCTCATCCCATGACCAACCCTCCCTGTCATCCCTGCCTCCATGGCCTGAAACAACCTGACACAACCTGTCCATCTTCTCTCCCACCTATCTCCCACCTCACTGACCAATCCCCACCACTCCCTAGCTACACTCACCTATCACCATCCCACCTACCTTCCCCATCCCCACTCCTCCTCTCTCTATTTATTTCTGAGCTCCCTTTTCCCTCCCCGTTTTTGAAGAAGGGTCCCAACCCATAACGTTAACTTTCCTACTCCTCTGATGCTGCCTGGCCTGCTGTGTTCCTCCAGCTCCATGTCTCTGCACATGATGAAGGTTACTGACACATCTTCTCTAAAATAGAAACCTACAGGGCCTGCTTGATCTACCATGGTAGAGAAAAAAATCACTTTCTAGTCTAACTGAAAGAGCTTCTTGCTGTTAACGAGGTATGGTTTAGTATATGCTAATGACTAGTTTCGGGTTACATTGATATGATAGACTTTATTACAGAGAATTTGATGAGAACCAGATGTTATTTGTCAGTCTTTCCTAAGCTGTTCTCCCCAAAAATCTATCTAACATCATCACAGTGGTACTTATGGCACTCCTCAGTCTTAACTCTTTCAGATCCATACCCAACATAACCCCCTAATCCTTTTCTCATTATTAATATTTTACATTTATATAACAGTATATTTACCAGTAACCCTTCTCCACTAACTCTCTGATTTTACAAATTCAGGAGGTATAAAGATTTCATGATTATCCCAAAATGCATTCCTTTCAGATTTGGAAGATTGGTCGTTTGCTGAGTGGAAGCTAATTGCCTTTGATTCTCTTGCTGACACCTAAGGTCTATACATCTCTTTAAACTGGAGGATCTCTAATTTCTTGAATTTCTTTCATAGAAGATGTCTTCCCTACTGAAATAGGCATTTTAGTCTTCACAGTATCTTGGTTAATTGGGCTTTGGTTGTTCCTTCTCAGTGGTGGCTTTCATCGAGCTGTATGCATCACAAGTTCAGTCTGTGTCGGCAGGCTTTTCTTCTCAATCCGTTTGTAGGTTTGCGCTGAAGTACACAAACATTTCACTTCATCTATTGATTTGCTTGGATTCTTTTGTTCATCCTCAGCAGTTGAGTTATTGGTGAAACCAACACATTCATTTGTTCAGTTCTACTATTTTAGATTTCTTGTGTCTTGGCAGTATCTCTATTGCAGTTACTGAGGATTCTTCCCGAGAAGATAAGTGAGTTAAATATTCTGCTTGAACTTACCTCTTTCAAAACATCTCAGCAGCTAACAGAAGACATGAAGCAGTTATTGCCATTTGTTCGCTGATCTGTGTTATAGTCCAAGTTGCATCAGATTTATCAATTGGTTCAAGTGGAGTATGCTGTTCATTGGCTAACTCAAAAACGTTGCTGGCTCTTACAGTCTGATTGCTCTTCAGGCTGATCGCAGTGCAAAACATTTGTACCAATCAGCACAGTTACAGACTTCTATCTGGTTGATATTATGATACAAATTTCTTATGTCAGTATAACTAATTTTAATGGATTCTTTCTTTTTGCTTAAGTTCTGCCTTGCGTCTAGAAAGCCTTATGAAATCTGTCAGCTGTTACTTAACATTACACAGTTTAACTCCATATGCCATTTGAAGATTGAGGTCATGACATGCCTTTCTACTTAAAAGTAAGGATTCTTGACAATGTAGTTCATACAGCTTTTTGGGTGGCCTGAGAATGGACAGCTACTTGTAGCACACATTTAATCTCAAGCATTATGCCTCTTGGAACACATTGTTGCACTGCTGTAGGCACTGTGTGTTTATCCAAGGCTGACTACCATGACTAGGTAAGGAGGAGACATGGTTCCCCTCCTTTTAACCCTTGTCAGTCATAACATTTTTTGAAATATTATTCTTTATTAACATTTAGCTGTCACACTTCAATTAAACTTCGTTAACCAGATCAAAAATTAAGGATAGCCAATTTCAAGGTTTACTTGAATGAAAGAAAATGGAATTCAATTACTTACTATCATGCAAATAATAATAAAATGTGACATCAAACATACAAAAATATAGGGAATGAGCTTCCAAAAAAAGGGGGATGTAGGATATCTAATACAACCAGGGAGGTATCAGCAAATTCACCTACAGATTTTAAGAATCCCCTGGGTTGTGTGAGTGAAATGGTTTGATTATATCTGTTTAATTGTTGTCTTGATTTCTGAAATTAAGACTGGGACTGAGACTGAGGGAGAAGAGTTTCCTGTATCTTTGCTATAATCAGTCCAGGTTGCTTCCTCCCTCTTTTTGTTCAAAGGTAGCTGTTGAGAAACTGTTTCTTTGCAGATTCAAGTTTTTGTATCATTGTTTCAGTTCAAGCTGGCTATTTGTCGGCAATCTTTCATCTCATAATATGTGCAGTTATCATGTAAGTGTGAGTAAAACAAAAGGTGTGAATTTCTTGACACCTCACTGTAATTCAGTCTCTCCTGAGTAAAATGGCAAAACTGAGGCAATCATTTTTTATATTCCATACAGGTTGCTTGATCTTGTAAGGTGATCATGCCATCCATTTTAGGTCAGCAGTGTCCTTAAAATAGTTTTAGTTCTTGAATGTCTCGGGTAATAAGGTTAAAAACTAAAAGTTGAAGATTGATGGTCCATTTTCACTACAATGGTCATAATAGAGACACACATCCAAATGTTTAACTTGATATTTCTGAGATGACTGTGGATGTAAGTATCAGCTTGTCAAAATGTAAGGTCTGGATTATTTATTTCTCCTGGGAACGTTTAGGTTTTATTTCTGACATCAATTATTCCATCTCAGTCACTTTTTTGCGTGTGTAGCAATTTGATTTCATGTTTTATTGAAAATGTGACCACCTTTGCACATTTTCTGAAAGGGATCTATTGTAAGACAGAGAGATCATTCAATTTTAGAAGTTGAGCACTGTCTCTCCCTGTGAGGTTTCTTTGCTCCACAACACTGACAAGGGTTTTTAACACTCTGGTGCCTAACCTAATTGCTGGTTTAGTTTTTACCATGAATTGTTTGTGGTTCTATATCTTGAGAATTTTGAATGGATTCTGCTTATTTCTGTAATATGTGCAATTAAACTGAGCCTGCACCTTACCAGAGAACAGTTGTGTGACACTATTCTCTGGAGTAAAGGGATCTATGCAGTTTCTGATATGGTAGAGAAAGAAAGCACTTACTGGTCTAGCTATAGGAGATGCTTTTATCGAATAAGAGATAGTTTATTACATGCTATCAACACTCCTCAATGCTAGCCCTTTCAGAATCTTGCACCCTTATACATCTCTCCTACAAGATTTAATTCCGTTATTAGTATTGTACAGTTTTAGATATAATTACATTGATCACTACCCCATCTTCCTCAAAGTCTCTAACTTTACAAATTTAGACAGTCTGGAGGTTGCACTATTTTCACAAAATACATTCTTTATCGAGTTGGGAGACTGAGATAAGACACAAACAGGGGAGCCTAACCTCCTCCACTGGACTAGGGCGATTACACTCTGCGTTCAGCTCAAAGATCTTTCTGTTTCTTTTCTGTGAATGTGGTCTCATCTTGCTATCCGCCATTGCCTAACTAAAGTAACCAGTTTTCACACATGAACTGAATTAGTGAGCACGGCAGATTATTTCCCATGGGAATTAGCACAGTCTTCACGCATTACCAATAGGATTCACTAGATGACAA
>NW_025980299.1:3468-5740 GCF_021869965.1 Rhincodon typus | reverse complement strand
TGAAGTTCAGATTTTTGGCTTCTGAGGTGTCGAACTCGCTGAAATTAGCATTTTATTGTAACCAGCATCAAAAGTTAGGTTATCTGGTGAAGGTGAGATTTTAGTCTTCTGATATGCTTATCTCGCTGAAACAAGCACTTTAGTCAAAACAACATCAAAATTGAGTCATTTGGTGAAGTTGAGATTTTTGATTTCTGAAGTGCTAATCTCACTGAAATAAGCATGCTCGTTAAAACAGCATTTTAAATTAAGTCATTTGGTGCAGTTGAGATTTTTGACTTCTGAAGTGCTTATCTCACTGAAGGAAGCATGTTAGTCAAAATAACATCAAATGTTGTGTCATTTGGTGAAGTTGAGATTTTTGATTTCTGAAGTACTTTATCGCTGAAATAAGCATGTTAGTCCAAGCAACATCAAAACTTGAGACATTTGGTGAAGTTCAGATTTTGGTCTTCTGAACTGCTTATCTCAATGAAATAAGCATGTCAGTCAAAAGAACATCAAAAGTTGCGTGCAGTGTTGAAGTTGAGATTTTGGTCTTCTGAAATGCTTAACTCGCTGAAATGATAATGTTAGTCAAACGAACATCAAAAATTGAGTCATTTGGTGAAGATACGATTTTTGTCTTCTGAAGTGCTTATCTCGCTGAAATAAGAATTTTAATCCAACTCGGATCAAAAATTATGTGATTTGGTGAAGTTGAGATTTTGGTCTTCCGATGTGCTTATCTGAGTGAAATAAGTGTGTCAGTCAAAACAGCATCAATAATTAAGTCATTTGGTGAAGTTGAGAGTTTTGACTTCTGAAGTGCTTATCTCACTGAAATAAGCATTTTCGCCAAACAAACATCAAAACTTGAGTCATTTTGTGAAGTTCAGATTTTGTTCTTCTTCAGTGCTTAACTGGCTGAAATAAGCATTTTAATCCAAAGAGCATCAAAAGAGGAGTAATTTCGTGAAGTTGAGATTTTAGCCTTCTGAATGGCTGAACGCGCTGAAATAGGCATGTTAGTCAAAACAACATCAGAAGTTGAGTCATTTGGTGAAGTTGAGATTTTTGACTACTGAAGTGCTCAACTCGCTGAAATAAGCATGTTAATCAATCCAGCATCAACATTTGAGTCATTTAGTGAAGTTCAGATTTTGGTCTTCTGAAATGCTTATCTTTCTGCAAAAAAGCATGTTGTCAAAACAGCATAAAAAGTTGAGTGTCTTGCTGAAGTCGACATTTCGCTGTTCTGCCATGCTTATTTCGCTGCAATAAGCACGACAGTCAAAACAACATCAGAAGCTGTGTCATTTGGTGAAGTTGAGATTTTGATCTTCTGAAGAGCTTAAATCGCTTAAATAAGCTTGTTATTCAAGACGACATCAAAAGTTTAGTCATTTGGTGAAGTTGAAATTGTTGACTTCTGAAGTCCTTGTCTCACTCAAATAAGCATGTTAGTCTAAATAACATGAGAAATTGAGTCATCTGGTTAAAATCAGATTTTAGTTCTCGAGTGCTTAACTCACTGAAATAAACATTTTAGACTTACCAGCATCAAGAATCAAGTCTTTTGATAAAGTTGAGATTTTTGAATTCCGCAGTGCTCATTAACGGAAATAAGCATTTAAGTCAAACCAGCATCAAAAGTTATGTCATTTGGTAAAGTTGAAATTTCAGTCTTCTGATATGCTTATCTCGCTGAAACAAGCACGTAAGTCAAAACAACATCAAACGTTGAGTCATTTGGTGAAGTTGAGATTTTTGACTTCTGAAATGCTTATCACACTCAAATAAGCATGTTAGTCAAACCAACATCAAAACGAGAGTCATTTGGTGAAGTTCAGGTTTTGGTGTTCTGAAGAGCTGAACTCGCTTGAAATAAGTATATGAAAACAAACAGCATCAAAAGTTGTGTCGTTTGTTGAAGTTGAGATTTTAGCCGTCTGAAGTGCTTAACTCGCTGAAATGCACATGTTGGTCAAACCATCATCAAAACTGGAGTCATTTGGTGAAGTTCAGGTATTGGTGTTCTGAAGAGCTTAACTCGCTGAAATAAGCATTTTAAACCAACCAGCATCAAAAGTTGTGTCATTTGGTGAATTTGAGATTTTAACCTTCTGAAGAGCTCAACTCGCTGAAATGAGCATGTCATTCAAACCAACATCAAAAACTAACACTTTTGGTGGAGGGAGATATTGGTATTCTGAAGTGCTTATTTGAGTTAAATAAGCAAGTTTGTCAAAACACCATCAAAAATTATGTCAGATGGTGAAGTTGAGATTTT
>NW_025980299.1:2282-3458 GCF_021869965.1 Rhincodon typus | reverse complement strand
TATCTCACTGAAATAAGCATGTTAGTCAAACCATCATCAAAACTAGAGACATTTGGTGAAGTGCAGGTTTTGGCTTTATGAAGAGCTTGACACGCTGAAGTAAGTATTTCAAAACAACCAGCATCAAAAGTTGTGTCATATGGTGAAGTTGAGATTTTCGCCTTCTGAAGAGCTCAACTCGCTGAAATAAGCATGTCATTCAAACCAACATCAAAAACTAACATTTTTGGTGGAGTGAGATATTGGTATTCTGAAGTGCTTATCTGAGTTAAATAAGCAAGTTTGTCAAAACACCATCAAAAATTAAGTCAGATGGCGAAGTTGAGATTTTTGATTTCTGAAGTGCTTATCTCACTGAAAAAAGCATTTCAGTACAACCAGCGTCCAAAGTTAGGTGTTTTGGTGAAGTTGAGATTTTTGATTTCTGAAGTGCTTATCCGTCTCAAATAATCATGTCAGTCAAACCAACATCAAATCTTGAGTCATTTGGTGAAGATCACATTTGGTTTTCTGCAGTGCTTATCTCACTGAAATAAGCATGTTCGTCAAAACAGCATGAATAGTTAAGTCATTTGGAGAAAGGGAGATATTTGCCTTCTGAAGTGCTTATCTGACTCAAATAAGCATGTTAGTCTAAGCAACATCAAAACATGAGTCATTTGGTGAAGTTCAGATTTTGGTCTTCTGAAGTGCTTATCTGCGTGAAATAAGCATGTTAGTTAAAACAGCATCAACATTGAAGTCATTTGTGAAGTTGAGATTTTTGACTTCTGAATTGCTTATCGCACTGAAATAAGCAGTTTAGTCAAATCAGCATCCAAAGTTAGGTCCTTTGGTGAAGTTGTGATTTTAGTCTTCTGATATGCTTATCTCGCTGAAACAAGCACGTAAGTCAAAACAACATCAAACGTTGAGTCATTTGGTGAAGTTGAGATTTTTGACTTCTGAAATGCTTATCTCACTCAAATAAGCATGTTAGTCAAACCATCATCAAAACGAGAGTCATTTGGTGAAGTGCAGGTTTTGGCTTTATGAAGAGCTTGACACGCTGAAATAAGCATTTTGAACCAACCAGCATCAAAAGTTGTGTCATTTGGTGAGGTTGAGATTTTAGCCTGCAGAAGAGCTTAACTCGCTGAAATAAGCATGTCATTCAAACCAACATCAAAAACTAAC
>NW_025980299.1:0-2272 GCF_021869965.1 Rhincodon typus | reverse complement strand
TGAAGTTCAGATTTTTGGCTTCTGAGGTGTCGAACTCGCTGAAATTAGCATTTTATTGTAACCAGCATCAAAAGTTAGGTTATCTGGTGAAGGTGAGATTTTAGTCTTCTGATATGCTTATCTCGCTGAAACAAGCACTTTAGTCAAAACAACATCAAAATTGAGTCATTTGGTGAAGTTGAGATTTTTGATTTCTGAAGTGCTAATCTCACTGAAATAAGCATGCTCGTTAAAACAGCATTTTAAATTAAGTCATTTGGTGCAGTTGAGATTTTTGACTTCTGAAGTGCTTATCTCACTGAAGGAAGCATGTTAGTCAAAATAACATCAAATGTTGTGTCATTTGGTGAAGTTGAGATTTTTGATTTCTGAAGTACTTTATCGCTGAAATAAGCATGTTAGTCCAAGCAACATCAAAACTTGAGACATTTGGTGAAGTTCAGATTTTGGTCTTCTGAACTGCTTATCTCAATGAAATAAGCATGTCAGTCAAAAGAACATCAAAAGTTGCGTGCAGTGTTGAAGTTGAGATTTTGGTCTTCTGAAATGCTTAACTCGCTGAAATGATAATGTTAGTCAAACGAACATCAAAAATTGAGTCATTTGGTGAAGATACGATTTTTGTCTTCTGAAGTGCTTATCTCGCTGAAATAAGAATTTTAATCCAACTCGGATCAAAAATTATGTGATTTGGTGAAGTTGAGATTTTGGTCTTCCGATGTGCTTATCTGAGTGAAATAAGTGTGTCAGTCAAAACAGCATCAATAATTAAGTCATTTGGTGAAGTTGAGAGTTTTGACTTCTGAAGTGCTTATCTCACTGAAATAAGCATTTTCGCCAAACAAACATCAAAACTTGAGTCATTTTGTGAAGTTCAGATTTTGTTCTTCTTCAGTGCTTAACTGGCTGAAATAAGCATTTTAATCCAAAGAGCATCAAAAGAGGAGTAATTTCGTGAAGTTGAGATTTTAGCCTTCTGAATGGCTGAACGCGCTGAAATAGGCATGTTAGTCAAAACAACATCAGAAGTTGAGTCATTTGGTGAAGTTGAGATTTTTGACTACTGAAGTGCTCAACTCGCTGAAATAAGCATGTTAATCAATCCAGCATCAACATTTGAGTCATTTAGTGAAGTTCAGATTTTGGTCTTCTGAAATGCTTATCTTTCTGCAAAAAAGCATGTTGTCAAAACAGCATAAAAAGTTGAGTGTCTTGCTGAAGTCGACATTTCGCTGTTCTGCCATGCTTATTTCGCTGCAATAAGCACGACAGTCAAAACAACATCAGAAGCTGTGTCATTTGGTGAAGTTGAGATTTTGATCTTCTGAAGAGCTTAAATCGCTTAAATAAGCTTGTTATTCAAGACGACATCAAAAGTTTAGTCATTTGGTGAAGTTGAAATTGTTGACTTCTGAAGTCCTTGTCTCACTCAAATAAGCATGTTAGTCTAAATAACATGAGAAATTGAGTCATCTGGTTAAAATCAGATTTTAGTTCTCGAGTGCTTAACTCACTGAAATAAACATTTTAGACTTACCAGCATCAAGAATCAAGTCTTTTGATAAAGTTGAGATTTTTGAATTCCGCAGTGCTCATTAACGGAAATAAGCATTTAAGTCAAACCAGCATCAAAAGTTATGTCATTTGGTAAAGTTGAAATTTCAGTCTTCTGATATGCTTATCTCGCTGAAACAAGCACGTAAGTCAAAACAACATCAAACGTTGAGTCATTTGGTGAAGTTGAGATTTTTGACTTCTGAAATGCTTATCACACTCAAATAAGCATGTTAGTCAAACCAACATCAAAACGAGAGTCATTTGGTGAAGTTCAGGTTTTGGTGTTCTGAAGAGCTGAACTCGCTTGAAATAAGTATATGAAAACAAACAGCATCAAAAGTTGTGTCGTTTGTTGAAGTTGAGATTTTAGCCGTCTGAAGTGCTTAACTCGCTGAAATGCACATGTTGGTCAAACCATCATCAAAACTGGAGTCATTTGGTGAAGTTCAGGTATTGGTGTTCTGAAGAGCTTAACTCGCTGAAATAAGCATTTTAAACCAACCAGCATCAAAAGTTGTGTCATTTGGTGAATTTGAGATTTTAACCTTCTGAAGAGCTCAACTCGCTGAAATGAGCATGTCATTCAAACCAACATCAAAAACTAACACTTTTGGTGGAGGGAGATATTGGTATTCTGAAGTGCTTATTTGAGTTAAATAAGCAAGTTTGTCAAAACACCATCAAAAATTATGTCAGATGGTGAAGTTGAGATTTT
>NW_025980298.1:0-5740 GCF_021869965.1 Rhincodon typus | reverse complement strand
AGTATATGTTTAGGAAGGGTTTAGAGAGGTATGGACCAAATGCTGGCAAATGGGCCTAGGTTTAATTAGGATATCTGGACGGCATGGACGAGTTGGTCCGAAGGGTCTGTTTGCATGCTATATATCTCTATGTCTCTCTGACTCTATGTCTGAGTACTTCATTCTAGTCCTGTGTAACTCCGGAGGGGAGAAGAATGATCTCCTATCTCATTGTAACAACCATGTCTGTTTGAATGGGGACTTCCTTTTCCTCTGTAACAGCCTCGAGCGGTGGAGTGAGAGATCAACACACAGGATAGGAACTGCAGTTGGCCATTCGGACCCTCGAGCCTGCTGCTCAATTTAGAAAGATCATGGCTGACTGGAGGGCTGTAGCGTCCCCAAGCGGAAAATGAGGTGTTGTTCCTCCAGCTTGCGTTAGGCTTTGCTGGAACACTGCAGCAAGCCAGAGACAGAGATGTTGGCCAGGGAGCAGGATGGTGCGTTAAAGTGGCAGGCAACAGGTCGTTCAGGGTATTTTTTGCGAGCAGAACATAGATGTTCTACAAAGCGGTCGCCAAGTCTACACTTCGTTTCCCCAATGTAGAGAAGATCACGTTGTGAGCAGCGAATGTAGTAGACTAGATTCTGGGAAGTGCAGGTGAAGTGTTGCTTCAGCTGGAAGGTATGTTTGTGCCCTTGGATACTGGGGAGGGAGGAGGTAAATGGGCAGGTGTTGCACCTTCGCCAGTTACAGGGGAAGGTGCCATGGGGCTGTGGGGAGGTGTTGGGGGTGAAGGAATTGTGGACCAGGTTGTCCCAGAGGGAACGGTCCCTGCAGAAGGCAGACAAGGGAAGGGAGGGGAATATGTGTCTGGTGGTGGCATCTCGCTGAAAGTGCCGGAAATGGCGTCTGACGATCTTCAGGATTTGGATGCTGGTGGGATGGTAGGTGAGGATAAAGGGAACCCGATCGCTGTTGCAGGAGGAAAGAGAAGGGGAGAGGGCAGAAGTGCGGTAGATGGGTCGGGCCTGGTTGAGGGACCTGTCGACAACGGAGCTGGGAAATCCTCAGTTGAGGAAGAAGGTGGACATGCCGGAGGCTCTATTGTCGAAGTTGGCCTCATCTGAACATTTGCGACGGAGACGGAGGAACTGAAAGAAGGGGATGGAATCTTTACAGGAAGTGGGATGTGAGGATGTATGGTCCAGGTAGCTGTGGGAGTCTGTGGGTTTGTAAAGGATATTAGTGGCCAGTCTATCCCCAGAAATGGAAACAGAATTGTTGACGAAGGGAAAGGAGGAGTCAGAGATAGACCAGGTGAAAGTGAGGGCAGGGTGGAAATTGGAAGCAAAATATTTGAAGTTTTCTAATTCCAGACAAGAGAGAGAAGCAGTACCGATGATATCATCGATGCATTGGAAAAAGAGTTGCGGGTGGGGGCTGGAATAGGATTGGAAAAAGGAATGTCCCATGTACCCCATGAAGAGACAGGCATAACTTTGGCCCATGCCGGTACCCATGGCAACCCCTCTTACCTGAAGAAAATGAATCTCCTCACCACCAGCTGGTCTGCAATCCACCCCGCTCCCGCCTCCTCCTGCCCACAGAAGGCAAACCAATTTCAGGATCTTTGGGAAAATAAAGGCCGGAGTTTATAGGCCTTCTGGAGATGGGAGGGTCTTTCTAAACATGTCAGGGTTGTGTGGGGGGTGCAAATATCACTCACTGGGCTGTGGTGTGCAGATTGTGTTTAATTTGCATAAATGCGAGACATTGCTTTTTGTATAACAAACAAGGGCAGGACTTACACAATTTAAACGAGGACCTTTGGTAGTGTTGCAGAATAGAGGCTAAGCCGTCAGGCATAATTCTTTGAAGTTTGTGTCACATATAGACAGGGTGGTAAAGAAGGCATTTAGTACGCTACCTTCATTGCTCAGGCCTTTGAGTTTAGGAGTTGGGATGGTTTGAGTTATAAGGAGAAGCTGGATAGGCTGGGATTTTTCTCACTTGGGCGTTGGATTTTAAGGGGTGACCTGATTGAGGCTTATAAATCATGAGGCGTACAGAGAAGTTGGATGTCAGTTATCTTTTCTTGGGGGTGGACGATTTAAAGACTATGGGGATATTTTAAGTTTTGAGGAGCAAACATTTTAAAAAAGACATGGGGGCAATTATTTTACAGAGAGTTTTTCGTGTATGGAATGAACTTCCAGATGAAATGGTGGAAGTAGGTACAGTTACAACGTTTAAAAGACATTTAGATAAATACATAAAGAAGAAATCAGTTTGGATGATGTTGTGAGCTGCTGCCCTCCCAGGCCCTCTCTGAATAAATCCCTGATGGTTCTCATTCTCTGCTGCTGTCTGTGCAGTGCCGTGTGGAGACCAGCAGAGGGTGGCATTGCATCACATCAAACAGCACAGAGAGTATCAGACCTGCCCCACACAAACACACACAAATACACCGATAATTACACAAAAAAGGGGAGCCTATCAGAATTTCTCTGGCTCTGTGGTTTGTCAATATTTCATTCATTCCATCTGGTGCGTATCAGGATTTCTCTTATTCTGTGGACAGCACTTCATTTTTTGAGTCACTCCATGCGAGTATGTCAGTTTTTGCTCACTCCAGTGAGTGTGACAGTATTTCCGTAGTTCCATGGGGACTGTGACTCTGTAAGATTTTCAATGTTTGATTCCTGAAGATGTCAGGACAAGTTGGGAGACTAGTAAATATTACAGGTTAGTTTCAGTATCTGTGCTGTCTGAAGGAGGAGGTGCAGGAGGGAAACTCTGTGCTCCCTTCCTGGGAGCTGGTGGAGATGATGTGCTGTGAGACCAATCTAAAGCTCACCAAGACCGTGGGGATTCCATTTGTACCAGCTCGATATAAAAGGGAGATGGCATCAGGGACATGGTTTTTTTAAGCTGTGCCAGGTGGAAATGGAACTGACAGTGGACTTAAAGTGAGAATTACCCTTCACTGAACATTGCTCCTTATTCAGTTGGTGGGACGTGTATGTTTTGGAATCTCCACACGGGTCGTCCTGGTTCCCTCCGGCTCATTCCAGGGTCCTCCCCACGCGGCTGAGGAAGGTGGGTGAGGGAACTGATGTGGGGAACACCAGCGCCCTGCTTGGCCCTTTCTGTCCTATTCCAGGCTGTTTCTCCTGGAATGAGGGAAAGGAAGGGAGGGAATGAAGGTGAATGTGCGTGGCCCTGCTGTTAGTGATGGTGTAGGTGAGGGGGAAGTGGTGAGGTATCCGGATTGAATCAGTCGACAGCGTTGGATCCATGCAGTGTTTTCAGTGCAGGGCAGTAGCGGAGGCGAGAGAGAGAGAGAGTGAATGAGGGGGCAGAGAGAATACGGTGATACTTATCCTGACAGAGCGGGGAACGTTATTGTTGCCTGTCCTGTGTTGCTGGACATTTCTTCAGACTGCAGGTACTGCACTGAGCTGGCTGGTGAGCTCAGGCCATGCTTGGTGGGTCTGGTGGTGTGGTTTCCTCTGCTAAAAGAATGGTCCTCCTTTGTACTAGCCCATCCACCAGGACCTCCGTGTCCCTTTCGATAAATCTTGGTGCAATTGCCCCTTATCTATCATGCTCGGGGTAAACCGTGCAGGGCGGCTCCGAACTGAGAAAGTTCAAATGTGTGCCCATTGGCCTTTTATAGATGGCACCTGCGCCAGTGGTCATGGAATACCTGGTCCATCCAGGCGATGGGAACTATTACCAGCCATGATGGGTGGGAGAATCAGGCTGGCATTGAATGAGAGGAATGGCATGTACTGGGGCAGGTAGATAATGAGGGGAATTTGATAAGATAGCACCAGAAAACTAGCTCGGCCTCCTGCAGACTATCCCTCTGTCACACTCAATGTCACTGAGACACATTATTGTTAGATTCAGCACAATGAGTCAAAGACTGTGTTCACCACACTCTCAGTCACAAATGCAGAACAAATGCTCATTCAAAACTCTCCATCATCCGAACTCACAGCAATATCCTATTCACACGTCATTCCTGAAAAACTGACCCATGTTGCAAGATGCTATCAAAATGTCTACATGTCAGCATTCTAAAACTTGTGAACACATCCTTCCATGACACTGTCTCTCAAACTCCTCCCTCTCTGTCTACATATCCAACCTATCCCATTTGTTGGTATTTAAACTGATTCCCCGCCATCTCTCTCTTTGGTGGTGATTTTCACACCCCTGGCACCCCTTGTCATGGCACATTGGAGACATGGAGCTGTAAATGGATGGGAGCCCCACATCCTGTCACTTCCAGCATGGGCTGCAAGTTTCCCCAGGCTGGGCAGCGATTTAACACAGCGTTACCGAGCACTGCACTGGGGTGGTCTGTACAGATCTACACGCTGGCAGGGTAACTGCTCTGGGTTTAATGATCAGTTCAGTGGTGTTCATTTCACAGCCCCCTGTGCTGGAGAGATACCTGGTCCGAGTTTATAGATCAATGCACTCGTGTGGTCTGCACAGTTCCCCGTGCCGAACTGATATCGAGTTGACTGGTGAGGCCTGCACAGTGTCCCATTCTGGACAGATTGCCGGGTTGTATTGAGCAGTACACTCGCCTGGTCTGCACAGTGCTCCATGCTGAACACATATTTCTTCTGGGTTTGTGGTGTCTGGGCTGGTTCTGTGAGGTGGATTGAGAATGTGAGATAACTGACCACTTCAGCTGATCTGGCAATACCTTTAATTTGTGTTTGCCAGTTGAGTTGAGTTTGGGGAGAGATTTCCACCGCGAGGCTGAGTGGGTCTCACCAAAACTGATGGACAGAAGGGCCTTTGTAATGTGGATCTTTATGACTCCATCACAATCTGTAACTGACATTCCCCGGAACATTCTGAAACCGACATTCCCCGGAACATTCTGTAACCGACATTCCCTGGAACATTCTGTAACAGACATTCCCCAGAACATTGTATAATCGACATTCCCCGGAACATTCTATAACCGACATTATTTGTGAACGGTTGGATTTCAGTTAATTGAACAAAAGATTAAATCCCGAGGGAAAAGATCCAGTTCCAGGGAGAAGGAGACACTGTTTCAAAATCCACTCAGGCAGTTAAAGGGGTGAATACATTTTCCCTGTGTTCATGTTTCTTCACAACGGAAAATTGACCACAATTCAGACTAAAAGACAGAAATTTCCAACCTCCATTTGTCTACAAGAAACTGGGAGAGAATCCTTCAGGACGGCAACGTCTTCACCCTCCGTATTAGAAACTGTAAAGAAGTGACCTCTGCCTGCTCTCGAGTGATTGAGTCTGTGGGAATGTTCTAGAAATCATCTGTTCTTATGGATATGCGTTTGTTTCTTTCGGGAGGGAGAGCTTCTTGTATTTTATGTTACGTTTTTTGTAAAAAAAAATTGAGACATTACTATTTGTTATTTCAGCTTCATTTATTTTTCAATAAATCAGTGATACATTTGAAAATGTCACTGGGTCCTCAATCAAGCTGGTAACTTTGCCTCCAGGCTGATATATATTTCATTTGTTTTCCTTCGTCACAGTTATTATAGTGACAATCTACGTCCTGCTTTATAAAGATTGCAGATTGTCTCCATGTGTCAGACATCACCCGGGGACCATGGCAGTGGCGGATCTGCTGGTCATTATCCTCGACCTGATATTGAGACACATTCCCATTGTTTATAAGGAACAGTTTTATTTCCTGTGGTACATCCCCGTGTGTAATATCCACGCCGTCCTGCT
>NW_025980297.1:0-5741 GCF_021869965.1 Rhincodon typus | reverse complement strand
AGGGGGACTGGTCGGGCCTGCGGGACAGGAAGAAGCGGAGGGCCTTAGATAAGCCTGGCAATCCACCAGATCATCTGGATTAAAGTTCCAAAGAAGAGTCATATTGGACTTTGCTTAATGTTAGCTCTGTTTCTCCCTCCACTCTACTGAGTTTTTATTGCACTTTCAGCTTTTATGCTAGATCGCCAGCATCTGCAGAATTTTGCTTTTACATTAGGAGCAACTTTATGTCCCAATCAATCCTGTACAAGTTTAAGAAAAGATTCATGTAAAATATCTCAGTTCTTGAGACAATCCTGCCTCTTTCTAAATGTTGGCCCTAACTCAAGAATTAGAGTCAGACTTGGATGCAAGCTCAGAGATTTTGATCTTTATACAATGCAGATTCCAATATAAATTTGCTGATCCCTTGAAGCCAAATCCGTAGCTGACCTGAAAATTATGCAGTACATGTAATTTATTGTGTCTTTTGCTAGCAGGTATTGTAGCAAAATTGTCATGTTCCCACTAACAATTTATTGAATTAAGTCTCACAATTATTTCAGGGAAATGAAAACAGATTTATTATTTGACTGAAACAGAGGATTTTGTAATTTTAAACAAACCTTGGCATTCGCCTCTTGCTCTCCTCCAATGATCATGAGATAACAACTTATTTGCTTGCCCTGAGGTAAATACTGTTTCTTGTTTCTGTTGTGGGGATTTCAGCTGCACATGCCATCTTGGCTTGGTATGGACTGATGCCAACAAGGCTAACAAAGAGCTCAGCTAAGTCCTAAGACTGGAGTTAAATATGAGGAAGATCTAATGTCTATTTTAGTGAAGCCTCACAGGAAATAGCCCTACTCACCATCTCTTTTTCCTCCAGCTTCCCATCAGCACTGCCATTACCAAATCATCACTCGCTTTATTTCATTCATCTTCTTGGTTCAATGTGAATTGTTGAGGAGGGAAGTGTTGTGGGAGAAGATGTCTTTGGCAGAGTTTTAAAATGAGTAAGAGTTCAGTGAGGATGAGTAACTACACTGAATACTTAGTAAATGTCTACCGATCAATAAGAGACTGAATTCACATTCAAAATAACTGGCTTATGATATTGATTGGGACTGTTTCATTCTGTCATCAGATGTCCAGAAATAATCCCAGCAGAGAGCTTTGAGGAAGAAAGCATGGATGACATGAAAAGAGATGAAGGTGGGGACAGATGGGTTCATGTTTTGGAGGTGGGAGTCTGTGATAGCAGTTCAGAAGGGAAAGTGGATGCTGTCTGAGGAAAGCAAAATATTGATATCATTTAGCAAGGATGCTAGAGTGGAGGTGAAGGTCCAGAAGATGAGCTTGGAGGGATGAGAATCATGGGTAAGAAAGATGGGCGTGGTAGGTTAAAGTTGATAGGAGACTGTGCAAAGATTGGTAGCAGAAAACAGATGGAGAAAATTGCAAAGGTAATTGCATGAATAGTCAAGCTTGTGGAGACAATCTCTTATTATCCTTGGTTTCTGTCAATGTTTAAATTGTACCATTCAAAGCAGCACAGAAATAAATCTTCTTCACTATGTTCTGAGTGTGTGACAAGTTTGGGATAAAGAATATAAGTCTGTGAGTCCTGTGGAAGTAAGGCATCAGCCCAACATAGCAATTGCCATGAGCATTGAAGGTGTGGAGGAAGATCCTAAGTTTTATATGTGTCATGTTGATGAGCCATTGGTTAAAATGGGATGAAAACTCAGGAGGTACAGTTAGCAGTATGTTGCCACCAATGCCAGCAGACCTCCTGCAAATTTGGAGGTATGAAAGTGTGGATGATCTCTGTTCACGCAACTGTTTTTTAAAGCAGGGAATACTTCATCCCTACATACGGACATATTTCTCTGGTACACCTCTGGCTTCAGGAATTTTCAAAAGTTCCACAACAAATAGAGAGCAATGATCAGCAGACTGATGATGTTCTCAAGAAGAGTCATATTTTGAAATGTTAACTCTGTTTCTCTTTCTTTACAGGTGCTGACAGACCTACTGAGTTTCTTCTGCAATTTCTGTTTTTGTTACTGATAGCAGCAGACTGGTGGGATATTTCGAGAAACTCATTCACCTCTAAGTTGGTACTCTAGCTCCGTCTGCTAGTATGCAACATACCTTTAAGAAACATGTCAGGATATCATCACCACACAACTACAAGGCTGCATTTACATGTATATCTCCACAATGGCATCAAAAGGTCAAAACAAAAGTGGCTGAACTTCTCTAAACTGTGCTATTGTGCTTTGTCTCACAGACAGTGTGAAATGTATCTTTCAGAGACATACTTATGACAATTAACACTGTATCATGGCATGCAATCCGATATTATAAAAGTCTGTCACCATTTTATTGTGGCCGTTTGCAGCATGACATTCTGAGGGAAAAGTGGAACAGTTTGTAACAGAGATAGTAGGAACTGCAGATGCTGGAAAATCGGAGACAACAAGGTGCAGGGCTGGATGAACACAGCAGGCCAAGCAGCATCATAGGAGCAGAGAGGCTGACGTTTCAGGCCTAGACCCTTCATCAGAAGAATTGCTTACTCCTAGCGCAGACATGGAAGTGCCTCTGCTTGTAATTATACGTGAATTTCAGGGGCTTGAATAAACATTTGTTGAATCTTTCAGCACCATGTTACTCACATCTAACTCTTATGGTGTGGAAGCTAATATGTGTGAATATGAATGGTATGAATACATACCCTGCTGTAGGTAAAGTGCCCATCACCATGTCTGCAGCAAGTTGTGAGGGCAGATCATTTCATTCTCCATTGAGGCAAGATGTTGCTCTTTAAGTATTGATATCTTACCTTGAGAAATTTTGGGTACAAGGTCTGTGTTTCTATATAAGCCATTATTACCATTGGGTTCTTGTTTCTACACAGAACCTACGCTGGACAAATGGGCACTGAAGTGCCACAAGTTGGCATGGAGGTCATAAAAGTCCATGTGGAGTTGGTGGAGGGGCATAGGCTGTCAAGTAAGCATTTTGGGACTTAACTTTCGGATGTTTCACTCATCAAGGTTATGCTGACACCACCTCAGAGGGATTATAACCAGGGTGCCTTAGAAAGTTGGCCTGAAACTATGAAAATTGCAGGCATGAAGAGATTCCAGCCCTGCCTTGATGTATTGAGAATGGAGCGTGCAGGCTTGAGACCTGAACTAGACTGAACTCTTATCGCATGCTGATGAAAACTGGGCGTGAGGCCAGAAATCCTGGAATTGGTCCTGCTTGCCATTGCCTGCAAATGAGTGAAAGGCAGCCTTTACCTAAGTTTTCTGTCATTTGAAAACTAGCTGCTCAGGTGCTGAATCTTCGATAACCATCAAAATGGGAGAAATAGCTCGCCTTGCAGTCAGGGCCTAGGTAAGTCTTCTTTGGAATGTAGTCTTACACAGGTCAAAAGAATGGGTGGAAGCAGGTTAAAGTGGATAAATTCCCAGGTTGTCATATGTCCCTGTGGCCTGTTGCATCAGGATAAATGGTGCTCACTATTGAAGGCTAGGAATTTGTCATGTTTGTTGTGGGTTTCCTTCCAAGGGATGAATTTTCAACAACTTACAGTATTAGTTACTTGGAGACTTCTTGCTAGGAAGTAAAGTTTCTGTACTAGAGGAATTGGAAAAGAACAGCCTTAGGATATTGCAGTCTCCAGTTTTTAATGGTGTTAACTGTCTTTTCTACTGCAGTCTCTATAACTGTTATTTACATTGGTTTCCCACATCCTTTGAATAATAACTTCTGTTTATTGCAGTCAGTTTTAGCAAAAATATCAAGAAGTTTGTTGTCCACCCAGAAAAATTAAAGTTAAGTTCTGCTGAAGAGTCACTGAAGAGTCACTGGAATTGCAACGTTAGCTCTGCTTTCTTGCCACAGATGCAGTCAGACTTGCTAAGTTTTGCGAGCAAATTCTATTTTTGTTTCTGGTCTCCAGCATCCACAGTTCTTTGTTTTATTAAAGTTAGAAGCCATTATTAGGCAATGGAAAATGGTGACGCTTACGCTTGCTCTACTGTTTTAAACTCACAGACAGTAAGCCTAGGGGTCCATAGATTTTGAACTTTGGATAAATCCACAAACAATTGAAGATATGAATTCCACAGATGTGCCTCTGGCTTCAGGAATCTTCAAAAGTTCCACAACAAAAAGAGAGCAATGATAGTCAGCAGACTGATAATGTCTCATATGGGAGGCCCCCACTATAGTCATGCAATTTGGAACATTTTGAAGATGTGAGATAGTCTCATTTGCAGAAATTGCAAAAGTCATCTCACTTTTGGCAGCTATCTGATCAGCCTTTTGATGTCCATTTTTAAAAGAAAAGGCTGTTCCAGAAAATTCAACACTTAAAATGTTACACATTGAAGTTATGGATATGACATGCCTTTACTGGGAATGGCAAGTGCTTTAGGGATGTCTCAGGTTTATGGAAGCCACTTTATAAATTCAAACTCATGAGGAAGAATGTTGTGAAACTTGAAAGACTTCAGAAAAGATTTACAAGGATGTTGTCAGGATTGGAGGGTTTGAGCTATAGGGAGAGGCTGAATAGGCTGAGACTATTTTCCCTGGAGCATTGGAGGCTGAGGGGTCAGCTTATGGAGGTTTATAAAATCACAAGGGGCATGGATAGGGTGAATAGCCAAGGACTTTTCCCCAGTGTTGGGGAGTCCAAAACTAGAGAGCATAGGTTTAAGGTCAGAGGGGAAAGATCTAAAAGGGACCTAAGGGGCAACAATTTCACACAGAGGGTGGTGTGTGTATGGAATTAGCTGCCAGAGGAAGTGGTGGAGGCTGGTACAATTACAGCATTTAAAAGGCATCTGGATGGGTATATGAATAGGAAGGGTTTAGAGGGATATAGGCCAAATGCTGGCAAATGGGACTAGATTAATTCAGATATCTGGTTGGCATGGATAAGTTGGGCAGAAGGGTCTGCTTCTGTGCTGTACAGTTGTATTACTCTTTGACTCTAAATGCCTGATCTAGGAATGATTACATCGAGTCTCTACATACAGGTATGACAGTTTTTAATCCTTTTGTTGTTTATGTCAATATGCACAGAAATAAATTTGTTTTTATTTCCACTCTATATTTCTCTACGAAGCAAATTCGGAATGTCTATGGACAGTTGTAAAGCAAATGAATGAGATCCTCACTGGCGCACAAAGGAATCAGTCTGACTGGGCTGCAAAGCAGCATATTTGTGCCAAATTCATACAAAGCCCTTAAGCAAGACTACACATTCTAATGGTAAATTAGAGCTGAGTGCATTAGCCAGCTCATTTAATATCTAGTGAACGGACTGAGGCCAGCAATCATCAATCCTAGAGAAAGCTCTTTTGGGCTTGAACCTGGTTAGTAACCAGAGGAAATAGCCTTAAGGTAATTGGCAAAGGAGCCAGAGCTGAGGTGAGAACTTGCTTATGCTCAGCCAGTTATTATGAACTGGACTGCTCTGCCCGAAAGATAGAGGAAGCAGATACAATAGTTACTTTCAAAAGGAAATTAAATGAGTGTTTGAAGGAGGAGAAAATTGTAGGGGCAAGGGGAAAGAAAGGGAGCATGGAACTAATTGGATCAGAGATAGTAGGAACTGCAGATGCTGGAGAATCCGAGACAACAAGGTGCAGAGTTGGATGAACACAGCAGGCCAAGCAGCATCATAGGAGCAGGAAGGCTGACGTTTCAGGCCTAGACCCTTCATCAGAAAAGGT
>NW_025980296.1:0-5742 GCF_021869965.1 Rhincodon typus | reverse complement strand
GGAGTGAGAGAACAACACACAGGATAGGAACTGCAGTTGGTCATTCGGACCCTCGAGCCTGCTGCTCAATTTAGAAAGATCATGGCTGATCTGTTTATGGCTGAACACCCCTTTCCTGTTTATTCCCAATAAATATTGACTCTGCTGATCATCCAAGGTCAGTTGAGGTCAGCATTAAATATCTTTAATAACCGAGTCTTCAATGTTCCCTCGGGATGACAACAACACAGACAGCACAATATTAAAGAGAAAGATCTATTCTTATCTCAAACTTAATTTGGAGACTCCTTGAAGTGTGTTAACCTCACAGCAAGTTACCTCCTCTTTAAGGAGCACAACAAATAGGAGCAGATGTAGGCCATTCATTCCCTCAAACCTACTCCACATTCCGATCGACTCTGTTCAGTAAAGTATTTATCAACCTCAGCCATCACTGCTCTCTTGGGAAAATATTCCTGATACCTTCAGACCAGACAGCATAAGAAATTGGAGCAGAATTAGCCATTTGGCCCATCAAGTCTGTGCTGCTGTTCGATTATGCTTGACATGTTTCTCAAAACAATTCTCTTGCCTTCTCACCGTAACCCTTGATCTGCTTATTAATCAAAACGTATCTATCTCTGTCTTAAAGACACGGCTGTGTGTGTGTGTGTGTGTGTGTGTATTTCTGCTTAATGGCAGGAGACAGGGTGGTCATGGAGGATTGTCCTTCAGACTGGAAGCCTGTGACTAGCGGTGATCCACAGGGATCAGTGCTGGATTTACGTTTCTTTTTCATTTAAGAAATGATTCAGATGAAAATTATAGAAGGCATGGTTAGCAAGTTTACGGATGACACTGAGATTATTTGAACCGTAGACAGGGAAGGTTATCCAAGATTACAAAGAGATCTTGATCAATTGGATGAATGAATCATAAAGATATACAGTATGGGAACAAATCCTTTGGCCCAACATGTCCATGCTGACCAGGTATCCGAAATTAATCTAGTCCCATTTGCCTGTGTTTGGCCTATATTCCTCTGAACCCTTCCAATTCATATACCCATCCAGATACCTTTAAAATGGTGTTTTCACAAGCCTCCAGCATTTCATTTGGCAGTTCATTCATATGTTTTTTAAATCTTTCCCCTCGCACCTTAAACCTGTCCCTTCTAATTTTTGACTCCCCATACTCTAGGAAAAAAGACCCTGACTATTCACTCTATCCATGCCCTTGATGATTTTATAACCATATATAAGGTGCACATTTCACTCCAATCAACATGAATGTCTGTGCTTTCTGTTATCCCGGGCCTAAATTCTGAAATTCAACACTGATACCGCTTCCTTCTCGATCAAGTCACAATTCTAGAAAAAATTTAATCAACTTGTTCATACATATTATGAAACACCGTTGTGGGATTTGAATCTAGACCTTTGGACCCAAAGGTTGAAAAACCACCACCACACTGCGATGGCCCCTGAATCTGCAACATTACTCTCCTGTAAATTTGCTCATCAACCTGTTCTGACATGCTGTGACACACCTCTGCGACTGGCAGGACTTGAATCCAGAACGTTTGGTCCAGAGCTAGTGACATTACCACAGGTTCAGGGATGGGAATCGAATCCAGAGCTCTGGCACAGAGGCATTCTACCCATTACACAAGACTGAAGGCATGCCCAGATTTTGGGTCAAGGTACTTACCTCAACTATAGGATGTTGAGTGCATGTGCTGTGCCATTGAGATAAACTGTTAACATCTTTAATTGCTTGTCTATGATTTCCAGCTGAAATGGCTATTATTTTAACTCTCCCTGTGCTGACCCCTTCTCCCACTGCCAACACACCCCCTCCTCCTGCACACCACCCCAAGGCCTCCTACCCTCCCTCGACCTCTTCATCTCCAACTGCCGTCAAGACATCAATCGCCTCAACCTCTCCACTCCTCTCACCCACTCCAACCTCTCCCCCACAGAACATGCAGCCCTCCGCTCCATCCACTCCAATCCCACCCTCACCATAAAACCCGCAGACAAGGGAGGTGCAGTTGTAGTATGGCGCACTGACCTCCACGTCACTGAGGCCAGACGCCAGCTCTCTGACACGTCCTCCTACCGCCCCCTTGATCATGACCCCACCCCCGACCACCAAAACATCATCTCCCAGACCATTCACAATCTCATCACTTCAGGTGACCCACAGCCTCCAAGCTCATCGTTCCCCAACCCCGCACTGCCCGTTTCTAACTCCTTTCCAAAATACACAAACCTGACTGCCCTAGTCGACCCATTGTCTCTGCCTGCTCCTGCCCCACCGAACTTATCTCCACTTATCTTGACTCCATTTTCTCCCCATTGGTCCAGGAACTCCCCACCTACATCCGTGACACCACCCACGCCCTCCACCTCCTCCAAAACTTCCGATTCCCTGGTCCCCAACACCTCATCTTCACCATGGACAGTTCATCCACTTCTCTAACACCTTCCACCCCAACCTTAAGTTCACCTGGATCATCTCCGATACCTCTCTCTCCTTCCTGGACCTCTCTGTTTCCATCTCTGGCAACCACCTGGAAACTGATATCCATTTCAAGCCTACCGACTCCCACAGCAATGTAGAATGCACCTCCTCTCACCCACCGTCCTGCAAAAATTCCATCCCCTCTTCCCAATTCCTCTGCCTCTGCTGTATCTGCTCCCGAGATGAGGCATTCCACTCCCGGACATCCCAGATGTCTTCGTTTTTCAAGGGCCACAACTTCCCCTCCACAGTGGTCGAAAACCCCGTCGACTGCATCTCTCCCGTGTTTCCCACAACTCATCCCTCACACCCCCTCCCCGCAATAACAACAAAAATAGAACCCCCCTTCTCCTCACGTACCACACCACGAACCTCCGGATCCAATGCATCATCCTCTGGCACTTCCACCACCTGCAATCTGACCCCGCTACCAAAGACATTTTCCCCTTCCCACCCTTATCTGCCTTCCAGAGGGACCACTCTCTCTGTGACTCACTTGTCCGCTCCACACTCCCCACCAGCCCCACCATCCCCGGCACTTTTCCCTGCAACCACAGGAAGTGCTACACCTGCCCCTACACTCCCCTCTCACCCCCATCCCAGGCCCCAAGGAAACCTTCCACATCAAACAGATGTTCACCTGCACATCTGCTAATGTGGTATCTTGTATCCCCTGTTCCTGATGTGGCCTCCTCTACATCGGGGAAACCAAGTGGAGGCTTGGAGACCCCTTTGTGGAACACCTATGTTCGGTTTGCGACAAACGACTGCACCTCCCAGTCGCGAACCACTTCAACTCCCCGTCCCACTCCTTGGATGACATGTCCATCCTGGGCCTCCTCCAGTGCCACAACGATGCCACCCAAAGGCTGCAGGAACAGCACCTCATATTTCGCTTGGGAACCCTGCAGCCCAAGGGTATCAATGTGGACTTCACAAGCTTCAAAATCTCCCCGCCCCCAACCGCATCCCAAAACCAGCCCAGCTCGTCCCCGCCTCCCTAACCTGTCCGTCCCTTCTCCCCCCTATCCACTCCTCCCACCTCAACCCCCATCCCCACCTCCTACCTACCAGCCTCACCCCCGTCTCCTTGACCTGTCCGTCTTCCCTTGACTGACCAACCTCCACCCTAACTCCCCACCTACACTCACCTTTACTGGCTCCATCCCCGCCTCCTTGACATGTCCGTCTCCTCTCCACCTATCTGCTCCTTTATCCATCTTCCATCCGCCTCCCCCCCTCTCTCTCTATTTATTCCAGAATCCCCTTCCCCTCCCCCATTTCTGAAGAAGGGTCCAGGCTGGAAACGTCAGCCTTCCTGCTCCTCTGATGCTGCTTGGCCTGCTGTGTTGATCCAGCTCTATACCTTGTTATCTCAGATTCTCCAGCAACGACAGTTCCTCCTGTATCTGTACACTTCAATGTCAGGGAAAGAAATTCTGCAGACATATTCTGCACTGTGAAGAATCTTGATTAGACATTACTGAACACCAGACACGACAGAAGAGCATAATTTCCAACCCGAAAAGATCGTATTGCAGATCACTATTTCCCGCCTCTAACGTGTAACTGCCCTCCTTCTAAAACCATTAAATGTTACAAGGCAACAAATTATATTCTAGGAGCAAAAACAAAGTTGCTGGAGAAGCTCAGCAGGTCTGGCAGCATCTGTGAAGGAGAAAATAGAGTTAATGTTTGGAGTCCAGTGACCCTTCCTCAGAAGTGATGGTGGCTGGGAAAATGTCAGTTTATATACTGAAAATAAGGAGGTGGGTGGGGTAGAGAGTAAACGATATGATAGGGCCCAAAGAGAGAGAAAGAAGTTGGACAGACAAGGAGTTGATAACGATCAGGCTGGGAGGGTGAACAGTTGTTAATAGGGACTGTTAGTGACTAACAACAGGGGGTGTGCAATGGCAGGCTGTGTGGTAACAAGGCCCGGTGCGTGGGGTGGGGGCTGGGACACGGGAGAGTTTAGGCCCTAAAATTATTGAACTCAATATTGAGAATGGAGGGCTGCAGGGTCCCCAAGCGGAAAATGAGGTGTTGTTCCTCCAGTTTGCGTTGGGCTTCGCTGGAACACTGCAGCAAGCCAGAGACAGAGATGTTGGCCAGGGAGCAGGATGGTGTGTTAAAGTGGCAGGCAATAGGTAGTTTATGGTCTTTTTTGCGAGCAGAACATAGATGTTCCACAAAGCGGTTGCCAAGTCTACACTTCGTTTCCCCAATGTAGAGGAGATCACGTTGTGAGCAGCGAATGCAGTAGACCAGATTCGGGGAAGTGCAGGTGAAGGTATGTTTGGGCCCTTGGATACTGGGGAGGGAGGAGGTAAAAGGGCAGGTGTTGCACCTTCGCCGGTTGCAGGGGAAGGTGCCATAGGGCTGAGGGGAAGTGTTGGGGGTGAAGGAAGTATGGACCAGGGTGTCCCGGAGGGAACGGTCCCTGCGGAAGGCAGACAAGGGAGGGGAGGGGAATATGTTTCTGGTGGTGGCATCTCGCTGAAAGTGGCAGAAATGGCAGCTGATGATCTTCTGGATGTGGATGCTGGTGGGATGGTAGGTGAGGATAAGGGGAACCCTATCCCTGTTGCGGGAGGGAAGAGAAGAAGTGAGGACAGAAGTGCAGGAGATGAGTCGGACCTGGTTGAGGGCCCTGTCGACAACGGAGCTGGGGAATCCTCGGTTGAGGAAGAAGGTGGACATGTCGGAGGCTCCCTTGTCGAAGTTGGCCTCATCTGAACATATGTGACGGAGACGGAGGAACTGAGAGAATGGGATGGCGTCTTTACAGGAAGTGGGATGTGAGGATGGAAAGTCCAGGTAGCTGTGGGAGTCTGTGGGTTTGTAATGGATATTAGTGGCCGGTCTATCCCCAGAAATGGAAACAGAAATGTCGAGGAAGGGAAGGGAGGGTGCAGAGATAGACCAGGTGAAAGTGAGGGCAGGGTGGAAATTGGAAGCAAAATATTTGAAGTTTTCCAATTCCAGACGAGAGAGAGAAGCAGTACCAATGATACCATCAATGCATTGGAGAAAGAGCTGTGGGTGGGGGCTAGAATAGGACTGGAAAAAGGAACGTTCCACGTACCCCATGAAGAGACAGGCATAACTGGGGCCCATCCGGGTACCCATGGCAACCCTTCTAACCTGAAGAAAATGAGGCTCCTCAACACCGGCTTATCTGCAATCAACCATCCCCTCTCCTCCTGCCCGCACAAGGCAAACCACGCTCGGTCT
>NW_025980295.1:2980-5742 GCF_021869965.1 Rhincodon typus | reverse complement strand
ACACCTTGTTAATTAAGCCTTTTGAAGTCAGCCTGAATTTGATTTACATCTTCCTTACAACACACATTCTCACTTAGCTTTATTTCACCCCACAGTCCAAAGATGTGTAGGTTAGGGTGGATCACACAAGTAAAATTGCCCAAAGTGCCCAGGGATGTGCAGGCTGGGTGGGTTAGCCCTGGGGAAATGTAGGGTTGCGGGGATAAGGAAGTCAGGGGTAGGATGATCTTCAGAGGGGCAGTGTGGACTTGATGGGCTGAATGGCCTGCTTCCACATTGTAGGGATTCTGTCATTCTAAGACAATTAGGGATGGGCGACAAATGCTGGCCTTGCCATCAATGGTTACATTCCATGAGAAAATAAAAACATTTTGTCAAATTGATGTCAGCTACTTTCTAAACAGAATCCGAACCATTTTTCACTGTTGTAAAGTTGTATTAGAAACCTCACTGCACACTCATCAGTGGTTTCTTGACCTTAGAACTTTGGGAAAATTTACTGCAAATGAATCCAGTTGTTTTCTATATTCCTCATTTTAAGAAATGGATCCAGCAAGGAAAAGCTTTCAAGGAAGGTAGCAGGAATTGGTTTGAGTCAATGAGCTCTGAAGAACACTGGGGAAACAGACTGGTCCACCATCGTAATTAAAGATTAAGATGATAAATGAACAGTGCTGGGGTCATTGTTGTAGATAACCTTTTTGTTCTGACTTAAAGCAAACTAAGGATGTGAACACTGAGTTTCCAGCTGGTGTTAATCTCTTTGATATCATTAATATGGAAAATTCAGGCCAATCATTAAGTATGATTTTAAAAGTATGTAATTTATAGATGTTAATGTCAATTGTTGTAGAGTTTGGATTTTAATCTACTGGCATTTGGGTATCGAGGTCTGTATGTTGCAAAGGGATTTAATGATTAACAATATCAAACTTTCTAGAAACACAATTATACATCAATGTATGCCTCTTGGAGTGTTAATGGACGTGTGGGGTTTATGATAGGAGAGTGAAAGCATTGAAAGACATGAGCTTGCTGTTGGGTTTAGAATAATCAAGGATTGCTTTTAGCATTGAAAAACTGAGAAATCGGAAAGCTTTTGGAAGGGGATGTTTGAGAGAAAGCCGACAGGATACTAGATAACAAGGTGTAGAGCTGGATGAATACAGCAGGCCAAGCAGCCTCAGAGGAGCAGGAAAGCTGACATTTCGGGAGAAATGAAGATCTTTCTAGTTCTAGACCTTTTCTGAAGAAGGGTCCAGACCCGAAACGTCAGCTTTCCTGCTCCTCTGATGCTGCTTGGCCTGCTGTGTTCATCCAGCTCTACACCTTGTTATTTCAGATTCTCCAGCATCTGCAGTTCCTACTATCTGTGACAGGATGCTAGTAAGTTTTTCCTGGAAGAAGGAGATTACTCAGCACCATTAAGTGAATATGTTACCTCCTTGAAAGAGTTTAGTTTGTACAACAGTCCAGACTAGGAGTGTTTGGTTCAAGTTCTGCACAATATTAAACAACTAAGATACTCTAAAATTTCAGTTGTGTGGATATTCCAGGGACCTTACAGCTCACAGGACAGGGACTGAGAAAAAGAAATTAAACCTACAGGTTTAAGAAGGAAAGAATTTATCTGGATTTTGATTAACTGTAAAGTGATGATGGAGAGTAGATGGGGTTTTAATCTTCTGTGTGTCATGATATCTTTCAAATCGTGTTATACTGAGACAGCTTAGTTTGGTGTTCTGTTTTGCATAACTAACTTCTGTACTTTTGCTAAAATCAAATCTACAGCCTGGCATGCTCATGTCCCGGTGAAAGACTGCTACATTACATTTTTTTAAAAAATTGTGGTCTATCAAGCCAGATTTCATTCTAGAATCTGATTTGTCCAGTGATAACACTAGCTGTGATCATAAACTAGTGAAATATAAACCAAGCAGAATTTCAGTCCTTTCACTTTTGTTAGATTTATATTTATTTAATTGTCACATGTACTAAGTATAGAAATACATAAGTACAACAAAAAGTGCACAAAGTCACCATTCACTGGCACCCACTTGGTAACGAAAACTTGGTTATAATGGGATACTGGGCTTGCTATGATTGTACTGAATGGTGGTGCAGGCTCGAAGGGCTGAATATAGCCTCCTCCTGCACCTAATTCCTGTGTTTCTACGTTTTTGTGTGAATATGTTCATTGACTAACAATCACTGTAACTAAATTGCAAAATAACAATTATGATCTAACAAACCAGGTTTCACTCAGGAATCTGATTTTTCCCGTATTACCATCTCCTAGGATCACAACAGCGTAGGGAAAACGGGTAAAGAAAATCAGCAAGCAAGCAGCTGAGAGATTTGGGAAATCCCGTTAGATTAGATTCAATTTATTTGTCACATACTAAGAATAGGAATCCATAAGTACGATGAAGAGTGCACAAAGTTGCCGTTCACTGGCGCCCACTTGGTAACAAAAACCGGAATGAAAAGATTTGACAGAGGCAAAAGGTAAGCAAGGAAAAAAAAGGGTCCAGATTCAGAATCCCAAGCCCCATATCCACAGCGGTGCAGGCTCCGCTCCGATCACTAGGGTGCCATCGCCAAAAGCTGCTGTCTCACTGTCCCCGCTCTTACTGCTACTGCCTCACCGTCCCCGCTCTCACCGTCCCCGCTCTCACCGTCCCCGCTCTCACCGTCCCCGCTCTCACCGTCCCCGCTCTCACCGTCCCCGCTCTCACCGTCCCCGCTCTCACCGTCCCCGC
>NW_025980295.1:0-2880 GCF_021869965.1 Rhincodon typus | reverse complement strand
CCAGCCCCCCCTCTCACCGCTGGCGTTGCTCCGGCCCCCCTCTCACCGCTGGCGTTGCTCCGGCCCCCCCCTCACCGCTGGTGTTGCTCCGACCCACGCTCGATCCGCTGTCGCTGCAGGACACGGCCCACACCTTCAGCTGCTGCCACATGGTTCCCGGACGCGACCCAACTCCTCCTTGACTCCTTAGGTAGGTAGTTAAAAGGGTGGGGGTTGGGGGGATAGAATTACTGCAGAGAGGAGAGAGAAGAAGAAGAGAAAAAGAAAGGAAAAGGGAAGAGAATTGGTGAAGAGTGTAGCTTCAAACGGAATGACTTTCCTTGCCACTATCTTGAAGAGTTCTCATGAAACAAGCAGTTGTCCAGAGGATGAACATGGATTGGCTTGAACCATTTTGAAAAGGAATGGGCCATAGCTCTGTTGGAGCGACTATGGTACAAAATTACTGGAAAAATCTCAGCGGGTCTGGCACCATCTGTGGAGAGAAACTAGAGTTAATGTTTCCGGTCCAGTGACCCTTTAGAAAATTAGCTGATGAGCTGCTATACATTTGGATAAGAAAAGCTATCGTAAAAATGTCCCAAGGAATAAACCGCAATATAGGTTAAAAAGGTCTGAATGAGCTCCTCTTGTTACTTCTTTGTAGGATATAAAGTCATACAGCACGCAAAATGGCCCTTCGGCCTATTGAACCTGCGCTTACCAAAAACATCCACCTGTCTCTCTGCTTATCCTCTTTTATTCTACCTGTCCAGATAATCTCTGTGGTTGAGAGTGGAGGCCAGTCGCTGTTATTTTCCAAGATCTTTTTTAGAATTGACTGTCAGTTCATCCAAGAGTCTGTTTGGTTTCACTCTGCCTTTGGAGAAATCCACATCCTGTACTCAATGCTGATCTACAATTCACCGAGCAGGCCATCAGAGCCCAACTTCTTGTCCCTGGATTCCACCACCAAATGGCTTTCAATTTCCCCAGCTCCATGCTCCCACCAACCCACACCCCGCACCCTCAGCTGTAGTACTCCTTTGCACAAGACTCTGTTATAAATTAACTGTAGGGGCATGATGGAATAAAACAAGGATGAAAGGAATTTTAATCAGAGATTCTTAATGCAGAAAATGAGGTATGTGAATAAAAACCGAAAGAACTGTGGATGCTGTAAATCAACAGAAGTTGCTGGAAAAGCTCAGCAGGTCTGGCAGCATCTGTGAAGGAAAAAACAGAGTTAACGTTTCAGATCCGGTGACCCTTCCTCAGAAGGGGGAACGGTTCTGAGGAAAGGTCACTGGATCCAAAACGTTAACTCTGATTTCTGTTAACAAGTGAGGCTGGTGGTGAGTGCTCTCGCTGCTTCAGGGAGCAGAGTATTATTCAGCTCTCGTGTAACGGATCTCAATCATACATTTATAATTAACGGAAAGGACACTTTTCCCAGCAGCGGGCAGTAGCAGTTGTTTCAAATAAAAGCAGAATAACTGTGGATGCTGGAAACCTGTAATAAAACCAGCAAGGGCAGGAGAAACTCAGCAGGTCTGGCAGCATGGAATAGTGGTTGGGAAGTCATATCATTATTTGTTAGCGACCATCAGCGACTGTGCTTCCAAACAGTCTTGGCTTTCAGTTTATTTTCTTCATCCCCCTCGGTCAGTTTCTGCCTCAACCTTTCACAATTTCCCTCATTCAAATTTAACACCGTTCGTTGATTTTGAATTGCTCTCCGAAATAGCCCAACAAGCGACTCCTCCCCAAGTCCATTCTGGATGGAAACAAATGCTGGCCTTGCCATCTATGGCTACATTCCTTCAGAAAATAAAAACACTTTGTCAAATTGGATGTTATCTACTTTCCAAACAGAATCAGAACCATTTTTCACTGTTTTGGAGTAATATTAGAAACCAGGAGCCTCACTGCACACCCATCAGTGGTTTCTCTGACGAACAGTTATCTAAACTCGAAACGTTAGCTTGCTCTCTCCCCATGGATGCTGTCTGACCGACTGAGATCTCCAGCATTGGTTGTTTTCAATGGTTTCTCGATGTTAGACTTCTGGGAAAATTTACTGCGAATGAATCCAGTTGTTTTCGAAATTCCTCATTAAAAAAGGACCTAGCAAGGAAAAGCTTCCAAGGAAGGTTGGAGGAATTGGGCTGAGTCAGGGAGCTCTGAAGAACACTGGGAGAACTGGGATTCACCATCGTAAATAAAGATTAAGATGATAAATGAATGGTGTTGGGTCACTGATGTAGATAACCTTTTTTGTTCTGACTTGAGAAAGCGATTTAAGGAGAGACACGCAGAGCTGATTTTTGAAGGTCTGGTTTTATTCCACTTCACAACTCCTTCAGTTCGGCTTTCACAGGTCTCTGGAGTTTTCTCAGCATTTAATTGCGGCTCCATTCCTTGCGCTAACAATATCTGGCAAGATGGCAGCAGGGTGTGTTGCTCCATTTGGAGCCCCACTGCGCTCTCCTGGTCCCTTTCCTTTTCCTTTCTTTTTCTCCTCGTCTTCTATCTCTTCGCTGCAGTAATTCTATACCCAACCACCACCCGAATACCTGCCGTTTTAACTACCTCCCCAAGGAGTTGGATTGCAACCGGGATCCACATGGTGGGAGCTGAACACATGGGGGAGAGATGGCAGCAGTTGGTGTGAGAGCGAGGGGAGAGATAGGGCAGCAGTCGGTGCGAGAGCAGGAGGAGAGACAGGGCAGCAGTCGGTGCGAGAGCCGGGGGAGAGACAGCAGTCGGTGCGAGAGCCGGGGGAGAGACAGCAGTCGGTGCGAGACTGAGGGGAGAGACAGCAGTCGGTGCGAGAGCAGGAGGAGAGACAGGGCAGCAGTCGGTGCGAGAGCAGGAGGAGAGACAGGGCAGCAGTCGGTG
>NW_025980294.1:0-5742 GCF_021869965.1 Rhincodon typus | reverse complement strand
CCTATGATGCTGCTTGGCCTGCTGTGTTCATCCAGCCCTGCACCTTGTTGTATCTTACAGATGGTTGTGTTTTGATGAGTTATTCACCACACTGAGGTTTCTCTCATGTTTTTTTTAAACTCAGGAATTTTTTTATTCATTCATGGGCTGAGTGCCACTGGTTAGGGTTAGACTTAGACTTAGAATCCCTACAGTGTGGAAACAGGCCCTTCGGCCCAACAAGTCCACACCGTCCCTCAGAGCATTCCACCCAGACACATCTCCCCTGTAACCCACCTAATCTACACATACCTGAACACTACGAGCAATTTTAGCATGGCCAATCCACCAGGCTGCACATCTTTGGACTGTGGGAGGAAACTGGAGCACCCGGAGGAAACCCACGCAGACACGGGGAGAATGTGCAAACTCCACCCAGAGAGTCACTCGAGAGTGGAATTGAACCCAGGTCCCTGATACTGTGAGGCAACAGTGCTAACCACTGAGCCACTGTGCCACCCATAGGCTTGTCCTTGAGAAAGTGCTGATGCATTGCTGGCTTGAATCACTGCTGTCTATAAGTGTAGGTACACCCAGAGTATTATTTCTCCCAGTAACAGCAAAGGAATGGCAATATAGTGCCCAGTAAGGATGGAGTGTGCTTAGAGGGGATCTTGCAAGTAGTGGTGTTCTCTTATGTCTGGGGCCTTGTCCTCCTGCTGGCAGAGGCCCACAGGTTTGTAAGGTACTGTCAAAGGAATCTTGATGTCTTGTTGCTAATACTTAACATTGTGTGCCAAGGATGAAGAATGTAGAGTTCTGGTTTGCAATCAATAATTTGCTAAGTTTAGGTGGTTCGAATCAACCCCAGATCCTCGGTTCCAGACACTGGCCTTATTTAGGGAGTGTGAAATGAAGAAGGCAGTAGACAGGGGTTTCAGGGCAAATGAATCTCAGCATTTATTTAAATACAGAACGTAAGTATAATACAAGAAATACAGGTAAAAAACACTAACAGTAAAACTATCACTACCAATTATACAGAGGGCAGTAATGAAATACACAATTAAATTAAACGCAGGTTAAACACTATTAGAAGCTAAACAGCAGTTTTAATCATAGAAACTTTAATCAGGCTTCCTACCCTTGGGGTCTCATGCACTGTGACCATCTGCCTTCCCATTCCTGCCAGTTAAGTCAAAAACTTTGGGGTCTCGGGGGTTTCAGCTCACCACTGAGGATAACATGGGTTTAAAGTGTGCATGGTTGCTGAGGATCTTGACGTTGGTCCTTTCGATTCGGAACAGGCCCTAGTCTGGAAGTCCTTGTTCAGATAGCGCTTGTTGGCTTCACATCTCTTGGATGTTCTTTGTTTCGATGATGTTCTTGATTTGGCTTCCCTGTTCTTGATTCTCTATTTGGCCTCTGTGATTCTTCATTCTGAAGCTGCTTGTGTGGGAAAGCTGTTTCTGCAGAATTTTCTGAAGAAGGGTCCCGACCTGAAACGTCAACTTTCCTGCTCCTCTGATGCTGCCTGGCCTGCTGTGTTCCTCCAGCTCCACACTGTGTTATCTCTGACTCCAGCATCAGCATTTCTTACTATCTCTGCAGAAGGTTCTGCTGAAAAGGCTCTCCCCTCAGGTGTGATTGAGGTTGGCAGTTATACAGACTGCGTGCCCTGTTATCTCCCCTCAAATCTGTGTTGTCCATTGTGATTCTGGTGTTTCCTTCTGAAGTCATTTGTTTTCCCAATAGTTAAGAGTATGTGTAAATGGATTTTGATTGAAGTTTAATGTTGAGTATCTGTGTAGACTCCATACTGTCTGTCCTTGGTAGCCCAAGGTGTAAAAGTTAGTTTCAGTCTAGGGTATTAGGTTTGGTTGACCGTTCTCTTAGACTGGAGGTGTAAATTGGAATTTCAGGCTGAACAATGGTTCCAGGCAGCCATCTGTGTTTGTGTATTTTTCCCAGAGGTCAGTGCAGCTGTCCGCTTTACTTTTAAAAGTTTTGAGAAGCCTAAGACATTGTCCAGTATTTTAGATGATGGAGATTTTTGCTCAATCCTCCAAGGAAGTGAATGTTGAAAGTATTTGATGAAAAGCCAATCAAGCAGCTGCTTTATCCCAAATGGTTTTGAGCTTCTTGCATATTGTTGGGACAGTACTCACCCAGGCAAGTATGTATTCCATCCTGAATTGTGTCTTGTAGATTTGGACAGGCTTTGGGGAATTAGGAGGCAAGTTACTCTCAGCAGAATTCCAAGGCTGTAACCTGCTGTTGTTGGCACAGTATTAATATGGTTGCTTGCTATTGAATGTCAAGGGGTAGTGGTTAGATTGTCTCTTATTGCCTCCATTCAAGGGGAGGTGATGGCCTAGTGGTATTATTGTTGACTGTTAATCCAGAAACCCTGAGAATGTTCTGGGGACTTGGGTTTGGATCCCACTAAGGTAGATAGTGGAATTGGAATTCAATAAAAATCTGGAATTAAGAGTCAAATGATGACCATGAAACAGTTGTTGATTGTCAGAAAAACCCACCTGATTCACTAATGGCCTTTAGGGACAGAAACTGCCGTCATTAACTGGTCTGGACTACATGTGACTCCAGACCTACAGCAATGTGGTTGACTCTTAATTGCCCTCTGGGTAATTAGGGATGGGCAAAACATGTTGGCCTAGCCAGCAATGCCCATATCCTGTGAATGAATAAAAACAAGTTCTATTTCTGGTCAATGGCAACCCTGGGATGTTGATGGTGGGAATTCAGTGATGGTAATGCTATTGAATGCCAAGGTGCAATGATCAGATTCTCTCTTGTTAATGGTCATTGCCTGGCACTTGTGGAATTCACTGTCACAGAAAGTGGTTGAGGCCAAGAACAGTTACTGGACTTGAAATGCAAACTCTACTTTCTCTCCATAGATTCTGCCAGACCTGCTGAATTTCTCCAGCAATTTCATTTTTTGTTTGACATCAAAAGATTGTGTTTTCAAGCACAATAAAGGGGGGAGGGGTTGGTGCAATTAGCTTGATGATCAGCCATGATCATATTGAATGGTGGAGCAGACTTGAGGGATCAAATCATAGATCATAGAATCCCTACAGTGTGGAAACAGGCACTTCAGCCCAACAAGTCCACACCAACCCTCAGAGCATCTCACCCAGACCCATTCCTCTATAACCCACCTAAATCAACACATCCCTCAACACTACGGGCAATTTAGCATGGCCAATCCATCTAACCTGCACATCTTTGGACTATGGGAGGAAACCGGAGTACCTGGAGGAAACCCACGCTGACACGGGAAGAATGTGCAAACACCACACAGACAGTCACCCGAGGGTGGAATTGAACCCGGGTCCCTGGCGCTGTGAGGCAGCAATGCTAAACACTGAACCACTGTGCTGCCCCAAATGGCCTAATCCTGCTGCTATCTTGCATGTGAGGTATGATGTCTATTTGCCACTTACCAGCTCAAGCCTGAATGTTGTCATAAATCTTGCTGCATTTGGATGCAGACTGCTTCAATATCTGAAGAACCATAAGTGATTGTGAACATTGTGCAATTATCAGTGAACATCTCGGCTATGACCTTTGATGGAGGGAAGGTCATTAATTAAGCAGCTGAAGATTGTTGGATGTAGAATATTACCGTGAGGAACTCCTGCAGTGATGCCCTGGGCTCATGTGATTGACTTCCAACTATTTTCTTTTAATTCACTTATAGGATGTGGGCATCTCTGGCTAGGCTAGTACTTATTGCTATCCCTGGCTTTCCTTTAGAAAGGGATGGTGAGCTATCTTCTTGAACCTCTGCAGTCCATGTGCTGTAGGTAGATCCACAAATCTATTAGAGAGGGAGTTCCTGGATTTTGACGTAGCGCTAAAGGAATGGTGAAAAATTTCCAAGTCAGGATAGTGAATGTCTTGGAGGAGGACTTGCTGGTTGAGTTGTTCCCAAATATATACTGCCTTTGTCCTTCTAGTTGGAAATGCTAGTGGGTTTGGAAGGTGCTTTCTAAGGAATCCTGGTGAGTTTCTATAGTGCATATTCTTGTGGATGGTCCACACTGCTGCTACTTCCTGTCGGTGATGAAGGGAATAGATGCTTCTGAATGTAGTACCAGTCAAGCAGGTGGCATTGTTCTGAATGGTGTCAAGGTTCTTGAGTGTTGTTGAAGCTGCACCCATCCAGGTAGGTGAGGAGTATTTTATCACACTTCTAACTTGTACTTTGTAGATGGTGGACAGGCTTTGGGGGGCCAGGAGGTATGTTACTTACTGCAGGATTCCTAGTCTGTGACCTTCTGTTGTAGCCGCACTATTTGTATAGAGAGTCCATTTTGGTTTCTTTTCAATAATATTGCCAAGATTTTGGAAGTGGGGGATTTAGTGTTGGCAACACCATTAGATTTCAAAAGGTGGTGGTGAGATTGTCTCTTATTGGAGATGGTCATTGCCTGGCATTTGTGTGATGTGAATGTTACTTGTCACTTATCAAACCTGGATATTGTTCAGGTCCTACTGCATTTGGGCATGGACTGCAATTTTGTGAATTGCGCTGAATATTATGCAATTATTGTCAATCATCCCCACTTCTAGCATTTGATAAAGGGAAGGTCATTGAGGGCACTGCTGAAGATGGTTGGGCCTAGGACACTACCCTGAAGAACTCCTGCAGAAATACTCAGGAGCTGAGATGACTGACCTCCAAGGACCGTGACCATTTTCCTTTGTGCCAAGTATGACTATAACCAGCAAGGAATTTTCCCCCGATTCCCAATGATTTCAGTTTTGCTAGGGCTCATCAATACCACATTTGGTAAAATGTGGCCTTGATGTTAAGGGCAGTCACTCTGATCTCACCTCTAAAGTTCAAATCTTTCAAGCTAACTTCCTTGTGCTCAATATAATTCCAAGCAGTATGGAGTTTTTCCCCTGATTCCCATTGACTCCAGTTTTTCTGGGGGTCCTTGAAACCACACATAGTCAACTGCTACCTTGAAGTGAAGTCTGTCTTCTCACATCTGACAGAAAAAAACTGAGTGTTAGTGAGCCAGTTATTGTTGAACAAGTGTGACCTGACAGCACTGTTGATGAGGCTATCCATCACTTTGCTGATCGAGACCCAACCAATGGAGCAGGAATTGCCTACCTTGTATTTGACCTGCTTTTTGTACAGTTTTCTGAAACTGCTTTGTAGATGCTCGGTGTTATAGCTGTACTGGAACAGACTGTCCGAGGTGCAGCCAGTTTTGCAGCACAAGTCTACAGTGCCATTTCTGGATCCTTGTCCGGGACCATAACCTGTGCAGTCTTCGGCCATTTTTTAAATATTGCATAGAGTGAATCGAATTCATTGAAGACTGACATCTTTGATGTTGGGGACTTCAGGTGGAGGAGACTAAGATAGATTCTCCCCTCAGCATTTCAGGTTGAAGACTGTTGCAATTGCTTCAGCTTTGTCTTTTGCAACTGATGTGCTGGTCTCCCCCATCACTGAGGATAGGAATATTAGTGGACTTCTTCCTCTAGTGAGTTGTTTAATTGTCCACCACCATTCATAGCTGGGATAAGTTATTAATTGCTTTATCAGAGTTCGTAGGTTGAAGAAGCTTTGAGCAAGTGATTTTGAAGTGATAATGACATATTATTATAAGACAACAATGTGCAGGGCTGGATGAACACAGCAGGCCAAGCAGCATCATAGGAGCAGAGAGGCTGACGTTTCGGGCCTAGATGAAGGGTCTAGGCCCGAAA
>NW_025980293.1:0-5743 GCF_021869965.1 Rhincodon typus | reverse complement strand
TCGGGCCTAGACCCTTCTGAAGAAGGGTCTAGGCCCGAAACGTCAGCCTTCCTGCTCCTCTGATGCTGCTTGGCCTGCTGTGTTCGTCCAGCTCTATACCTTGTTATCTCAGATTCTCCAGCATCTGCAGTTCCTACTATCCCTGGAAGACTCAGTGGGGTTAGTGCAGTGCCAGGCTAGTGATATTACCACTACATCACAACCTCTCCTGGAAGTTGACTATGGCTTGGAGCCCCCTTGAAGAACATTGCAAAGTGACATTGATGGATTATATGAGTGGACAAAACTATAACAGATGAAGTTCAATGTGAGAAAATATTGACATAAAGACAAACCAGAGTAGATTCTAAATAGAGAGAAACTGTGGAGTAGCAGAGAGATTTAGAGGGTCCTTTTACAGACAGTATTGAAAGCTGGAAGAAATAATTGAAAATGTTAATGGAGTATTGACTCTTAGCTCAGTTGGGGTACAACAGAAAGGAGAACATTATACTGCAATTGACTCTGTGAGATAGTTTGAAAGATCAAAATCCTGAACTGCGCTTGTGAAGGGATCATTGTGGGTTTACTGACAACACATGGACTGCAGTGGTTCAAGAAGGCAGCTCACTGTCACTTTCTCAAGGGGCAACTAGAGATGGGTAGTAAATGCTGGCCCAGCCAGCGATGGTCACATCTCACAAGTCATAACAAAATAAAATTGGGGTGGCATGGTGTCTCAGTGTTTAGCACCGCTGCTTCACAGCGCTGGTGACCCAGTTTCAATTTCTCCCTCCTGTGTAGCTTTGAGATGTTTGAGAGAGTGGGTGAGCACAATCAATCTCCGTGCATTGTGTGTCTGTGCGTGTGTAGAGTTTGCGCATTGTCCCTGTGTCTATGTGGGTTCCCTCCAGGGGCTCCCATTTCTTCCCACAGTCGGAAGACATGCAGGTTAGGTGGATTAGCTATGGGGAATGCAGGGTTGCAAGGATAGGGTCTGGGTGGGATGCTCTTCAGGGGGTCAGTGAGGACTTGATAGGCTGAATGGCCTGCTTCCACACTGTATGGATTCTGTAATTTTACGAGTAGCACTTGAGATGCTGCAGCACAGGTTCACCAGAATGATTCTGGGGCTAAATTAAATTATAGAATGATTTACTTGGACTAAGATTGTACTTTGAGTGTAGAAGATTAGGAATAATCTAACTGAAATGTTGATGATTGAGAGGAACCACCTCAGGTGGGGATGGGGTGGGGGGAACCAGAACAAAGGGCCATAACGCTAAACCGAGAGCTGGGTCTTTAAGGTATAGTGGGAAACCAGAATTGTCTCCCCCTCAAAGAAATTCTATAGAGAGTAGGGATTTGATTTGAAAATTTCAAGACTTAGACAGTAGATCTTCTTTTGGTGAGGGAGATATAGAGCCTCAGTGTATCCTTTTTGATGAGAGTGGAAAAGGAAACGTGTGAGAATAATATTTAATGTGTATAAGGGGAATTTATGATCAGTGTGTTCACAGAAGGATGAGATAGGGCTGGATCTGGTTCTGAGAAATCAAGTGGAGCATCGTTTCAATGGAGGCATTTTTGGGGAACAGTGATCATAATATCAAATTGGGAATAATTATGATAAAGAACCAGGAATGATCTGTAAGAATGTGTAAGTAGACAAGGGTCAATTTCAATGAGTTGGAAAGTAATCTAGTTCCCATGGATAGGAATAGAATATTGTAGGCAAAATATTGTTCATGCTTTTGCTCCTTCACAGGATGTGGGCAATGTGAGCAGCATTTATTGTCTGTCGATGATTTTTCTCGAGAAGAGGTTGCCTTTGTCAACTGCTTCAGCCCATGGGGTGTGGCTACATCACAGAGCTATTAAAGAGGGTGTTCTAGGATTTCGACTCGCTGATAGTGGGGGAATGGTGGTAGAGTTCCAATTCAGGATGGTGAGTGTCTTGAAGTAGCCAGGGTAATGGCGTTCCCATATATCTACTGCCCTTGTCCTTCCAGTTTGTAGACGACATGAGGTGGAATGTGCTGTTGATCCCACTACAGTGGAACTTAAATTCAACTAATAAAAGCTGGAATTGAAAGTTAATAGTGACGATGGAATAACTGCTGATTGTCATAAATACCCGTCTGGCTCAATAATAGCCTTACCTTACCTGGCATACACGTGACTTCAGACCCTCAACGATCTGGTTGACTTTGAAATGATGTGGCAAACTGCTCAATTCAAAGGTGAAAAGAGATGGGCAATAAATACTGTCACCCACATTTCGGGAAAGAATTACAAAAACTCACCGGCACAAACCAACCGTCGACAATCGCAAAGGAACAAGTAAAAGTAAATAGCTGCAGATGGTACAGATCAGAACGAGAAACAGAAAGTGATGGAGAAACTCAGCAGGTCCGGTAGTATAAGACCATAGTAAGACACAGGAGCAGAAGTAGACCATTCAGCCCATTGAGTCTGTGCTGCCATTCAACAAGATCATGGCTGATCTGATGATCCTCAACTCAAGAGACTAACAGAATTAACATTCAAGTCCAAAGAGTTGTTGGACTTAAAATGTTAATCCTATACAGAGGTCTCTGATGTTAAGCAATTTTGACATCTGAGGATTATAGTCATAGAGTCATAGAGATGTACAGCATGGAAACAGACCCTTGGATCCAATTCGTCCATGCTGACCAGGCATTCTAAATTAATCTAGTCCCATTTGCCAGCGTTTGGTCCATATCCCTCTAAACCCTTCCTATTCATATACCAATCCAGATGCCTTTTACATGTTGTAGTTGTACCAGCCTCCACCACTCCCTCTGGCAGCTCATTCCATGCACGCACCACGCTCAGCGTGAAAAAGTTGCTCCTTAAGTTCCTTTTAAATCTTCCACTCTCACCTTAAACCTATGCCCTCTAGTTTTGGACTCCCCACCCTGGGGAAAAGACCTTGACTATTCACTCTATCTACGCCCCTCGTGATTTTATAAACTTCAGGACAAAAAAGATTGCGATGGATAGCCTCCATCCGTCACTGACTTCTTAAGAAGTGTTTGCAATCGGTTCTGCAAATCAGTACTTGGTGTAATGTCCTATGTGAAGCGATATTAAGCTCACCAGTAGGCTGTTTTATTTTTTTGACTAGGCACTCTTCTGTTGAGACTTTGGGCAGATCATTCTGAACGTGGTGTGCGGAGATGCTGTGCAGGCGCATCTTCAGTATGCTGTGACTCCCATGCCCCTGTTTGAAATGCACGGAGATTGATTGTCTTCACCCACTCTCTCAAACATCTCAAAGCTAACCAGAGCCAGATGTGAAGATAATTTAAACTTCCCACGTGTGGTCCTGGAGATATAGATGCAAATAAGTATTAAAGTTGAAGAAGGGGTTTGAACTGGTGTGATTTCTCAGACCAATATTTTTCTTTTTTTAATACAAAGGCAGTTTGCAAACTGAAATTAACTTGGCAAGCTGTGAGCGAATTCTATCCGGTAACGTAACAATATAAAGTTGGTACCGCTTGCTTCCATTTGGAACTGTCAGTCGTTGATGATATAACTTGCATTTATACAGCGGATTTTGTAAGCACGGGAACTTCTGAAGTGCTTTACAGCCAGTGAAGTATCTTTGAAGTGTAGTCACATTGGAAATGCGGCAGCTTATTTATGCACAATAAGAGCCCACAAACATTTATTGGATAAATGATCTGGAATTCTCTACCACAGAAAGCTGTTGGGGCCAGATCATCAGATATATCCGAGAGGGAGCTAGACGTGACCCTTGCTGCTAAAGGGGTCAAGAGGTATGGAGAGAAAGTGGGAGTGGGATACTGAGATTGCATGATCAGCCTTGATTATATTGACTGGTGGTGTAGGCTCAAAGGGCCGAATAGCCTAGTCCGGAACGTATTTTCTAGGTTTCTAAGATCACATTATCTCTGATAGTTGGATAAATATTGGTGCAGGAAACAGTAGTGGACTCTCTGTTTTTTATTGATGCTGTGTCATGGATCTTTTATCTGGAAGAGCAGTTGTAGTGTTGGTTTAACTGCAGATTCTGACAGTTCTTTTTCCCTAGAATACTTTACCACCCTGACCGCTGTTCCTAAACCTGTCATATGAGTGATTGGCACCACCATCAATGAACAGATTGCTGCATCAGTTGGTGTTTATATCATAACGTCAATTTTTTAAAGTGTTTTGTGAGTTGTAATGAGGAGGCAATGGCCTAGAGGTATTATTGCGAGGCTGTTAATCCGGAGACCCATGTTCTGGGGACCTGGGTTCAAATCCTGCCACAGCAGATGGCAGAATTTGGATTCAATAAATATCTGGAATTAAGAGTCTAATGATGACAATGAATCCATTGTTGATTGTTGGGAAAAACCCATCTGGTTCATTCATGCCTTTTAGGGTCAGGGAAGGAAACTGACATCCTTACCTGGCCTGACCTACATGTGACTCCAGACCCACAGCAATGTGGTCAACTCTTAACTGCCCTCTGGAACGGGCAATAAATGCTGTCCTGGCCAGCAAAACCCTTATCCTGCGACTGAATTTTAAAAAATCTCCAAAGTGAAAAATGGCCGAAATTCAGCTTATCATCAAAGCAATGCACCCGCAGATTAAAGACATGCTTTCACAATCTATTCACTTAGCAGTAATGGTAAAGTTGCTATATTCAGACTGTACAGCTGCTGTCTCACTGGATGGTTTAACCTGAGAGTCACCACGTCTCAGGTGAGGGGTGCAGTTGAGAAGGAGAGTCCCCCATGGCACCTCAGCTGCATGCTGAACCCACACTGTTGGCATCACTCTACCAGGTCAACTGAGCTAACTAGCCCTGAGTGAGATGGCAGCAATGGAGGTACTTACTTGTTTGATTCTGATCCCAGAGAATAAATAAGGTGTTGGGAGCAGTCCATTTTGAAGATCAATTAAAGAGATAGATGCAGTTCCTATCTTCACTTTTCTTATGATGGTGATACATAGAGAGCAAAGATTAAATAAAATTAGCCTTATTGTTAATTTTAGTGCATGATGGTCCCTGTGCTTATATCAGAGAATAGGTATCTCTAACATTTTTAATTCATTCACCAGCATTTTATTGCTTGAAGGTTGTAGTGAGCTGCTTTCTTGAACTGCAATAGTCAAAGAATGATAGAAATCCTTACAGTGTGGAAACAGGCCATTTGGCCCATACCAATCTGTCAAAGAGCATCCTACCCAATTCTGAGAACCTTGCACTTCCTATTGATAATCTGCCTAGCCTTCACACCATGAGCAATTTGGCATGGCCAGTCCACCAAACCCCCTGCAAATCTTTAGACTGTGGGAGGAAACCCACTCAGAGAGAGGGAGAATGTACAAAGCCCACTGAGATAGTAGCCTAAGCTGTGATTGAACCTGGGACCCTGGTGCTGTAGGGCAGTAGTGCTAACCACTGAGTCACCACATCCCATTTGGCATAGGTGTGTATACAGTGATCAGGAGGGAGTTCTAGGATTTTGACCCTGTAACTTTGAAGGAACGGTGATATATTTCCAAGTCCAAATGGTGTGTGGCTCAGAGGGGAAGTGACAGGTGGCAATGCTCCCATTTATCTGCTGCCTTTGTCCTTCTATTGGGACATACTGGGAACTTACCTGTCAACAATTAGCCCTCCTAAGATTCAGAAATAGTGGGAACTGCCGATGCTGGAGAATCTGAGGTAACAAGGTGTAGAGCTGGATGAACACAGCAGGCCAAGCAGCATCAG
>NW_025980292.1:0-5743 GCF_021869965.1 Rhincodon typus | reverse complement strand
ATGGCAAGCAATTCTTAAAGGAAAATGTGGAGTGATCACTGATTCTTCCAGCGTCTTGCACTTAACTCGATGTTGGGAATGTGCATCCTCCTTCGAATAATTTTAGAGGAAGAGAAAGGAGCACAGTTTTTATAAAACTAACACGACCACTGAGGACTCAACACACTGTTCCCTGGTGATAGTGTGAGAACACAAAGTGATGGAGAAATTGACAGACCCAGCTGACACTATGTTTCTCACCCTCTCCCAGCCGAGTTCTCCCCAGAGACTGAAATAATCTTTAGATGCAACATGCTCCCTTTAAAAATCAAACTTGGCAGTTTACCTTCCTTGAGCTGTATCAACGTTCCCAAATGTCCCAAAACCGGAATCAAATTATTTGCAGCAAACAGATCTCTTTACATTTCTGTCCATTGAGTTAAAGGTTCATTTGCCATAGGGTAATTAAAAAATTGCAATTTCACAGACCGACACACGGGATTCAAATTGGACTAAGCGTTAAAATTAAAGATGGAGCTCAGGTGTTTAACAGCTCATCTGAAAGATGGCACCTTCGACAATGCTGCACTCCCTCAATGCTGTGTGGAACATTAGCATGGCTCCATATTCAAGCCTTTCGGAGCAAGGCTGGATCTGTGCCAACCATATCATGGCCCTGCCCCACAATCGTAAAGGAGATACCCACAAACTTTCTGGCCCAGGTCTTGGGTTCAGAGAGATTATTCCATAGATCATTCTTAACTCTTCCTGATGGCTCTCATACAATTCTCACCTCTAGTAACAACATGCAATGAATCATGAAGTCACGTGGAAAAGTGCTGCACAAACTGCACATTCCTTAGGAACACCTTAAACCAACAGTTCAGAGGCATACACCCTGTCGTGGGAAATGACAGAGAGAATTGCACGGAAGATATTGTTCCTAAACTGTGCATTGTGTGAGAGGTCAGTCAGTGGCTTTGAAGGTAAGTGATGGACAAGGTGAGCACCTGGGATGAGGAGCCGTAGATCGGAAAGGAGTTTTATTGAATATTTCTCCCCCCTACCTCATTGAGTTTTTGCCTGCCTCTGTTTTGGCCTTCCCCAGCAGATGACCTGGCTGTGGGGTTAAGAGGGAAGGAGGGATTAGTAGTGGGGCATGTTTGAAGGACAAGCTGATCTATACCTGACCATCACCTCTGTGTGTTTGTACAAGGCCATTGAAGCAAAAGACAATTCCCCATTAAATCACGAGGAGTATGTAACCAGTGGGGTGGGGTGGGGTGGTGGGTAGGGGGGAAGGCAATGAAGTGAGTTCCCCAAAGCAACCATCACCTTTCCTAACTGTGGTTTGGTTTTGCTTCCAAGAAACATTTAAAGGGGATGGAAGGGACTAAAGAAGGTTGTGTTTTAAATGGAGCACATCACATCCTAACCCTACGTTGTACCCCCAACCCATCCTCAACCTTCCCTTGGTCCCCGTCCCCTTAGCAACGACTACCATTTCCCAGCCAAGCCACTGAATTTCTGTACCGCCTCTTTTCTTCCCGCTGTTCCATTCCCTCCACAACCCCCGTGGCACGGACTTTCAGATGCAGCAGATGCTGATAAAACTGACTACTCCTGGATCGAAGTTTGGGAAAATCTCACGTTGTAAAACTCAGTCAATAGTTTCCACAAGTTCTCTGTTTGTGTGCGCGAAGTCCCTCTTTCTCATGTTTTCTCTATCTTTCTCTCTCTCTCCCTCTCCCCTTTGTACCACATTCTTCTCAATAATTTTGCCCCCTCACCTTTTTTGTTATTTTTAAACCTTTTATCACCATCAGTCACTAGGCATGTTACATTTAAATTATAGCACAAGTTTCAACTAACAAGTATTTTCACTAAAGAACATTCAAATGAAAATAATGGCACAAAACACATCCTTTTGGAAATATATCAAAGCTCATGGAACTCAGTTCTATATCAATCTTTTTTTAAAAGTGGTATCACTTCTCTTTTTTTTCATACTTTTTTTTCTCTTCCTTTTTTTTTAAATTGTAAATTGTGCAAATTTTAGCAGTAACACTAACTATGAAGAGGAGAATAGCAGTCCAGTTCAAGTCCCAGCATCTCTTCAGCTCAGGGACTCATCTCCCAAAGTTACCTTCCTCCCCCCCACCAGCCACCAGCCACCAGCCCCCAGCCCCAGGTTACATGACTTCAGCCCCCCACCCCCTCCCACTCCGGTCAATGTAGCTGGGGGTGGAAACTGCCCACTGCGGAACTCCGTACCCTGGACCCGCTCGGTTTCCCGGTCTCCGCTGGACCCGATGTGCACACTGCTCCGTTCATGTTTCTGTCTCCCTTAACCCTGCCCTCCCACCCCCCACCCCCCGAAACCCCACTTCCCCCCTTCGCCCTCCCCACCTAACCCTCCCTCCCCAACCCACGCGCACACACAGACAGACAGACAGTCAGCCTTGCGGCTCCGAATGGCAACCGAGCTCTCTCTTTCCTCGCCCACCCCATCCCACCCTCGCTTTCTCCTCCATCACTCCTCTCCTGGTTAGACCTCAGCTGCTACATGCCATAGCATCAATCACTTGCTCCAGCTTACTCCGCAGTCTCTGCCTCCGTGCCTGCTCATCCTTCTCTAGAGTTGATAAGATCTAAAAGAGAGAACAGGGTGGGCGAAGAGAGAAAACAAAACCATTAATCAGAATGCTTCAAGAACCGTCTTCTCCAGATGGAATGCCGCGTTCTGTCTCTGTGCCTTCACTAAGGACTGGTGTTGGACACAGTCCACAGAAGGTTCACTATGCCAATACTACATAGGGAGAGGCAAAAACAGAAATTGCTGGAAAAGCCCAGCAGGTCTGGCAGAATCTGTGCAGAGAAATCAGAGTTAATGTTTTGGGTTGAGTAACCCTTTGTCAAGAACTGATGGTAGCTAGGTAAATGTCAGTTTATGTGATATGGAGGGGTTATCTTATGAATCATAGAACCCCTACAGTGTGGAAAGAGGCCACTTGGCCCATCAAGTCTGCACTGACCCTCCAACGAGGGTCCCACCCTATTACTGTAGCCCCCACTAATCCGCCTCGCCTGCGTATCTTGGACAACACTATGGGGCAATTTTGCATGGTCAATCCACCTAACCTGCACACCTTTGGTCTGTGGGAGGAAACTGGAGCACCCTGAGGAAACCCATGCAGACACAAGGAGAAAGTGCAAACTCCACACAGTCACCTGAGGCTGGAGTCAAACCCAGGTCCTTGGCGCTGCAAGACATTGGTGTTAACCACTGAGCCACTGTGAGGAGAGGCTGAGTAGGCAAGGCCTGTACTCATTGGAGTTTATAAAAATGAGAGGTGACCTTATTGAAACATACAAAATTGTTAGGGGACTTGACAGGGTAGATGTGGAAAGGTTGTTTCCCCTTGTGATAGCGCCTAGGACCAGAAGGCATAACTTGACAACCTGTCCTGGACTTCTCACATAGGTGCGACAGTCAAGAAGGTACAGCAAGGCCTCTTCTTCCTCAGGCAGCACAGGAAATTCGGCCTGTCCATAAGGTCCCTCACCAACTTTTACAGATACACCATTGAAAGCATACTGTCCAGGTGCATAACAGACTGGTATGGCAACTGCTCTGCCCAGGACCGTAAGAAACTACAGAAGGTGGTGTGCACAGCCCAGACCATCACAGAAGCCAACCTTCCACCCATGGACTCCATTTACACGGCTCGCTGCTACAGAAAGGCTGCCAACATCATCAAAGACCCATTGCACCCTGGTAATGATCTCCTACAACCTCTTCCATCAGGCAGAAGGTACAGAAGCTTGAACACACGCACCAGCAGGTTCAGGAACAGCTTCTTTCAGACCGTTATCAGACTGATGAAAGCACTCTCTAGCCTCAACTAATGCTGATCTTGCTAACATTGGTCTCGCCGAATGCACACCCTGTGCAATGTAGCCTGAATGCCTCTGTCTAAGTCTTTTTACAACCTTTGATCTGTACATCCTTTGTCTACTATGATCTGCCTGTACTGCTCATAAACAAAGCTCTTCACTGTACTCCAAAACACGTGACAATAAATCAATCAATCAAACAATCACGTTTGCCCATTTAAGACAGAGATGAGGAGGAATTTCTTCTCCCAGAAGGCAGTGAATCTGTGGAATTTTATCCTGCAGAGGGCTGTTGAGGCTGGGTCATTAAGTATATTCGAGGTTGAGACAAACAGATTTTTAATCAGAAAAGGAATCGATGGTTATGCGGAAAAGGCAAGAAAGCGGAATTGAGGATTATCAGATCAGCCATGAGCTCAGTGAATGGCAGAGCTGTCTCGATGGGCTGAATGGTCTATTTCTGTTACTCCACCTTACAATCTTATTTCACTGTACTTCAGTCATTGCTCAGTGGTACTGTGGAGTCAGATGGTCATGGAGCCAAGTCCCTTCCCAGTGCAGTGCCGAGGCAGTGCTGCACTGTCAGAGGGGCTCTCTTTCGGATGTGAGATTTCTGATGGACACTGTAACATTCCATGGCACTATTCTGAAGACGAGCAGGGTGCCTACCTGTCCTGGCCAACATTTATCCCCTGATGACCATCACCAGTTCCAGTTATCACCAGTTATGACTGCATTTCTCTAAACCACAACAGTGACTATACTTCATGGTTATCTATAAAGTGCTTTCATGACATCCTGAAACCAGAACTGTCTTTATAAAAATCCAGATTCTCCACCGTTCTGACAATTTACAGCCGACTGCAAATCACAGTGGCAATTTAAAGGAAAATGTTTGTCCTTGTGGTGCAAGACTCTCTGGTGAATAGCTTCACTTACTGAAGAAAGGATCTCCTCCAGAGCTAGACCTACCATCAATGCAGCCATGAACTGCAGCTTTATAAGACTTTGGTTAGGCTGCACTTAGAGTACAGCATTCACTTCTGGTCGCCACATTACAGGAGGGATGTGCAGGCTTTGGAGAGGGTGCGGAAGAGGTTTACCAGGATGCTGCCTGGATTAGAGGGTATGAGCTATAAGGAGAGGCTAGAAAAGCTCAAGTTGTTTTCTCTGGAGCGGCGCAGGCTGAGGGGAGACTTGATAGAAGTCCATAAAATCATGAGATGCATAGATAGGGTTGATGGTCAGAATCTTTTTCCCAGAGATGAAATGTCTAAAACTAGGGGGCATGCAGTTAAGGGAGAGGGGGAAAGTTCAAAGGAGATGTGAGCAGGAAGTTTTTTCATGCTGAGAGCAGTAGGATTCTGGAATGTGCTGTTGGGGTGGTGGAGAAGGCAGATACATTAGGGGCATTTAAGGGACTTTTAGATAAGCACATAAATAAGCAAGGAATGGAGGAATACGGACCAAGGGCTGGCAGAAGGTATTAGTTTAATTTGGTATCATGTTCGGCACAACATCGTGGGCCAAAGGGCCTGTTCCTGTGCTGTACTGTTCTATGTTCTATCGGTTTGCAATACTGGGTACAAAATCCCAAGAGTGTTTGGTCTCTTAATTTGTTTTGGGAGTGACGGTCCCTCCCAACCTTCTTGAAATGACAAGTTTCGAGCAGGTTTGCTGAGCAGCTCAGTATTTCCCATCACGGCATCACTGCAGGTTACCATGGTTCAATAGTGCCTGAGAGGGAGAATGCCAATTAAACAGCTCGTGAGTGTCAAGCCTACCGGGGCGGGGGGGGCTCCTTAACAATCTCACTAAGTTCATCGATAATAAGAGATAACAAGATGTAGAGCTGGATGAACACAGC
>NW_025980291.1:0-5743 GCF_021869965.1 Rhincodon typus | reverse complement strand
CTGAGTGTGTGTTTGTGTATGTGTGTGAGTGAGTGTGTCTGAGTGTGTGTTTGTTTGTGTATGTGTGTGTGAGTGAGTGTGTGCCTGAGTGTGTGTTTGTGTATGTGTGTGTGAGTGAGTGTGTCTGACTGTGTGTTTGTTTGTGTATGTGTGTGTGAGTGAGTGTGTGCCTGAGTGTGTGTTTGTGTATGTGTGTGTGCGTGTGTGCCTGAGTGTGTGTTTGTGTATGTGTGTGTGAGTGTGTGTGTGTGTGTTTGTAGTTCTAGTGTGTGTGTGTGTGTGTCTGTGTATGTCTGTGTTTGTGAATGTCTGCGTGTGTGTGTGTCTAAGTGTGTGTGTATGTCTGTGTGTGTGTCTCTGTGTTTGTGAATGTCTGTGTGTGCATGTGTGTGTGTGTGTGTGTGTGTGTGTGTGTGTATGTCTCTGTGTTTGTGAATGTCTCTGTGTGTGTGTATGTGTATGTCTCTGTGTGAGTGTGTGTGTGTATGTGTGTGCATGTGTGTCTATGTGTGTGCGAGTGTGTGTGCATGTCTGTGTGTGCATGTGCGTGTCTGTGTGTGTGCGTGCATGTCTGCGTCTGTGTGTGTGTGTGTGAGCATGTGCATGTCTGTGTGTGTGCGTGTGCGTGCCTGTGTGTGTGCGCATGTGTGTGTGAATGTCTGTGCGTGCGTGTGTGTATGTGTGTGAATGTCTGTGCATGTGTGTCTGTGTGTGTTGGTGTTGTTTTAATGTACTGTGGAATCTCGGTCAACATTCCTCCATTAGCTGAAGCCTTCGGTTCATCTTCATTACTGTGTCTAGGATGTACACAAAGCAATTGCTCAGATTCCGTGCCATTCATTGCATTGAGGCACATTACAAAGGGACTATAGGGAACTTACAGCTCTCCTATTCCTAATTTTCAAACAGGAAAAATAAAGGAGACCTGTTCAATGCATTTCCATGAAGACTTGTTTGTCTTAAATCTCTCGCAATTCAAGTAACTCTTTCCATTTAAGACCGTGGTCAAAATACCTAATTCCTTGTAACATTTCCTGACACTGCCCCAACTGGTCTATACATAGCTAGTAAATACTGAACGCTACATAATCCAAAAGGTTACTCCTTCCCTACATGCACTATCCTAACTACTGCCTATCCCAACCGTCCCAGTTTAGGGGCAACAAAAGGCCATTTGGCCTTTCAAGCCTATTCTGCCATTCACTGATCTGATTGTGGCTTCAACTCCACCTTCCAGCCTAGTCCCTTCCACTCCCCATCACTCCTTAAAATCAGCTCAAAGCCTCAAATCTTATCCATGCAGAAACAGAAGGAAAAGGATTTGGACGAGATTAATTTCTGTTGTTGCTAAAGGCATGATTTTCAGTCCAGTGGAATTCCAAAGCTGTTAATTTGAACATCTGTGCTAAAATCCTTTTATAGATTATTGTTAGAAGCGCCACAGCCTCCTGGGTGATGATGACGCTGGATTATAAAATAGACTTTTGTTATTAAACTGAGATTGGATTGAGACTGTCTCAAATCAGTGGTCTAACAACATCCGATGAAACCATCCCATAATTGTCATCTTTATCAACCGAGCATTCTCCTGCTTAATCCTCTTAAAAGACAATATAGTAATTGTTCTTAATGCACTGCACAGACACCCTTACCCCCATCAGAGGAGCATCTTGTTTACCCCAGACTATGCTAAATAAAATAATTGTGATTAATTCCTTAACATAATCATAATAATCCCAAAACACACATTAAAGTGCCTGCCATTCGTCAGGAATACAACAATTTGGCTCTTTTACAGACTTGTTCAGTAAATGCTGCAGCTTCTGCCCCAGCCCTCTGACAGCGTGGAGACTAAAAGGTGAGCATTCTGTCCAGTTTAACCGTTGTATGCCGCAATGGAAGGATCTCCAGCTGTCTGTGCAAATTTGGCAACGTTCACCAATCTAAGACCTAATGTAAACAACACAGACATGTCCCACGTCTCCCTGCTTGTTGAACAAAATTAGCTGCGCATATGGAAGTCTCCGTTGTGAGTGTGGGCGGTTGGAGGTAACTGAGACTGCATCTTCAGATTTACTCTCAGACTGACACCATCACCCAAACAGATGGAGGAGAAAAATGCAACATTCCTGGTATTTGGCGGAATTGACAGCACAAGGGCAGGCTGTGACGATGCACCACATGAATCTCCTCAATGATTACGTCTCACCCTATTATTGGATGCTTCCCTGCCTTGTACATTTCTGTCGCTGTGTCTTATATCCTCAACAAGATTCCCCTTAAAATGCATCGCTGCTCAGCTACAGCCTGCGGCAGGGAGTTCCACAGCCTGATCACTCTGAGCACAGATATTCCACTTGCATTGCCTTGTGGAGTTATGAGTGATCCTTTATCTTCACGACTGTTCATTCTGTCCTTGTGCAAAAGTGGAAATATCATCTTTATGTCAACACTATCACATCCCTTCACAATCTCAAAGACCCTCATCACTCCTCAGTTTCATCTTTCCCAAAGCCAGCTTGCTGAATCGTTTTCATTAGCACAAGCATTCAGCTCTGAATATCTCAGCAAACTTTTCTTCCAACTCCTGTCAAGCCTCTACATCCTTGTAATACAGAGACGAGGACTATCCACAACATTCCAAGTCTGGTCTAATCCACCTTCTTCTGATCTTATGGCAGCAATATATCCCACGCTTTATTTTTTATGTCGCGGCTGTACAAGGCATTGGTGAGGCAACATTTGGAGTACTGCGTACAATTCTGGTCGCCCCGCTATAGGATGGATGTTATTAAACTGGAAAGGGTGCAAAAAAGATTGATAAAGATGTCATTGAGAGTGGAAGATTTGAGTTATAAGGAGAGGCTGGATAGGATGGGACCTTTTCCCTGGAATGTAGGAGGCTTTGTGGTGCCTTTATAGAGGTTTATAAAATCGTGAGGGACAGAGGCAGGGTGAATAGCCAAGGTTTTTACCCCAGGATAGGGGAGTCCAAAACTGTAGGGCATAGGTTTAAGGTGTGAGGGGTAAGATTTAAAAGGGACCCGAGGGGCAACTTTTCCATACAGAGGGTGGTGAACGTATGGAACAAGCTGCCAGAGGAAGTGGTAGAATCATCATAGAATCCCTACGTTGCAAAAGCAGGCCATTCAGCCCTTCAACTCCACACCACCCCTCTGAAGAGCATCCCACCCAGTCCCACTCCCTTCCCTTACCCTATCCCTGTATTTCCCATAGCTAATCCACCTAACCTGCACATCCCTGGATGCTATAGGCAATTTAGCATGGCCAATTGACCTAACCTTGGGACTGCAGGAGGAAACTCACGCAGACACGGGGAAAATGCATAATCTCGACACAGACAGTTGCCCGAGGGTGGAATCAAACCCCAGTCCCTGGCGCTGTGAGGCAGACATGCTAACCGCTGAGCCACCTAAGAGCTGGGTAGAATTGCAACTTTAAAAAGACATTTGGACAGGTACATGAATAGGAAAGGTTTAGAGGAATATGGGCCAAACACAGGCAAATGAGATTAGTTTAGTTTAGGAAACCTGGTCATAGAGCCATAGAGGTCTACAGCATGGAAATAGGCGCTTCAGGGTCAGCATAGATGAGTTGGGCCGAAGGGCCTGTTTCCATGCTGTATGACTCTATTATTCATTTGTATTGTTACCTTTAATGTAATAAAGACCTGCCAAGTTTCTCCAGCAATTTCTGCTTTTATTGCTACTTCTAATGATTTGTAGATATGTAAGCTCAGATCCTCCAGCTCCTGTGTCCCATTGGAACAATTATTTTCCTAGGAGTCTGTGCTGCCTGATCTTCCCCCCAAACTCTGCCACCCACACACATATAGAAAAAATACATTACGAAATTTTAAATTCGAAAAATAAATCCAAACGGTCATCATCACCACTAATGATGAGTTCTCAGTTCACTGACAGTATCCTCTGAACGATTAAGGCATGCAAGACACAAGCTGAATTCAAAGCTACAACATCAGTCACATAGACCTGTTAATTAATTGGATAAAGGAATTACATTGGAACACATTAATCTACATTTTGCACAGGATCACAGACTCATAGATGAGGCCCTTCAGCCCATTGACTCTGTACTGGCCTATTACACTAATCCCACTAGGCCCATAGCCGTGAATGTTATGATCTCTCAAATGCTCATCCAAGTACTTTTTAAAGAGTTTGCGATTTAACCTGTCCCAGGCAGCCCAGTCCACACTCCCATCACCTTCTGGGTGAAATTACTTTTTCCTGAAATCTCCCCTAAACCTCCTGCCCTTCACCAGGAAGTGATGACCCCTAGTTATTGCCCCTTCAACTAAGGGGAAAGGCTGCTCTCTATTCACCCTGTCCATGCCCGGCATAGTCTTACACACCTCAATCAGGGCCCCCCCTCAGCCTTCTCTGCTCCAAAGAAAAAAAACCTGAGCTTATCCAGCCTCTCTTCATCGCTGAAGTGCTCCATCCCAGGCAACATCCTGGTGAATCTCCTCCACACCCCCTCCAGTGCAATCGCATCCTTTCTATGGTGCAGTGACTAGAACTGCACACAGTCCTCCAGCTGTGGTCTCACCAAAGTCCTGTACAGCTCCAACATCACCTCCTTCCTCTTAGAACCTATACCTCAACTGATAAAGACAAATTCATATGAAGGCCAAAGACTTGTATTAATGCATTGTTCTACCCCATTATTGCAGATACAAGTAACCATTTTGAAGTGCACGGTGGCTCAGTGATTAGCACTGCTACCTTACAGCACAGGGACCCGTGTTTGATTCCACCCTTGGGTGACTGTCTGTGTGGAATTTGCACATTTTCCCTGTGTCTACGTGGATTTTCTTCCACAGTCTAAAGATATGGGAGTTAGGTGGATTGGCCTTGCTAAATTGCCCCGCAGTATCCAGGGATATGCAGATTAGGTGGGTTAGCCATGGGAAATGCTGAGTTGCAGGGACAGTGTGTCACACAATAGGTGTGTGTCTGGTGGGATGCTCCTCAGAGGGTTGGTGGGGAGTCAATGTGCCAAAAGGCCTGTTTCCATACTGTAGGGACTCTATAATCACTGCCGTGACACAAGCCAATATGGCTGTCATTTTACACAGCAAGATCCCAAAATAGCATTCTCGTGAATGAACAGTTAATCAAATGGCTCCTGAGGTTCATCACAAAAGAGAACACCCAATTCTTCATTTGATTTTGCCGAGGACCTACTGAATAGGGAGAAAGATCCTTATTATTCATTAACCTACCCTGGCAATGTAACACTCGCTCACCCTCTCTGAGTAGGGTTTGTACCTTCAACATTTTTAACAAAAGGTGAAGCTCCCACCAACCGAGCCAAGGCAAGCCTCGAGTCATTGTGTATTTATGGTCCACATGCATTATTCACTGAATTTCACTGGTGCTGACCTGCAGAAAACTGTCTTGACCACTAACCATCTGCAACTTGACCCAATGAGAATCATAGAGGGAGCCAAATCTAAATTAAAAGCCAGGAAAGGAATAATTTCCTTAATCTTTCTTCTGGTCTTTTTCAGTGTAATGTATATGGCGCTGTCTGTATCAATTGTAACAAGCCCGCATTCACCAAATAAACTTACATTTGAACAAGAGATAGTAGGAACTGCAGATGCTGGAGAATCTGCGATAACAAGGTGTAGAGCTGGATGAACACAGCAGGCCAAGCAGCATCAGAGGAGCAGGAAGGCTGACGTTTCGGGTCT
>NW_025980290.1:1676-5743 GCF_021869965.1 Rhincodon typus | reverse complement strand
CTCAAACGTTCCTCACATGTTAAGCTTTCCATTCCTGGGACCATTCTTGTGAACCTCCTCTGAACCCGCTCCAGGGCCAGTATATCCTTCCTGAGATATGGGGCCCAAAACTGCATGCAATCTTCATTCATATACATCCCTTGGTTCTAGCTCATCTGTAACTAGACCTTCCCCAATCCATGAAGCATCAGTAAAGACTCTACCTCCAAGATTTCAGCTGCCAAGTACTGAACTATTGAAGATGTCATCTTTCAGATGGGACATTAAGCCTTATCTGGCCTCTGAGAGGGGGAATAAAAGATCTCATAGCTTTATTCAAATCACCTCTGATGACAATTCTCACTTATCTGACAGCTGATCTCACCAGTATCACATTTATTTTATGAGACTTTTCTGTGCTCAATTTGTTCATTGGTTTGAAGGTGTTTATAGACATTCCTAGGTTATGAAAAGTGCTATATAAATACAACCTTTCTCTCTGCTGCCACTAAGGAATCAGTGATCCTCTGCAAGGCCAGGTTTATTTTATGACAGATCACCTGGGAAAGTGATTGGAAATCATTTTAATTTGTCCTCACTGAGCTACAATGCAGGAAGCTGGGAAACTGTTCATTTTTGCAGGAAAATCAGGGTGTTATTTAAATTGTGAATGGCTAGGGAATTCGGAGCTGCTGAAGGATCTGGGTGTTCTAGTGTAATACCCTCCAAAGAGGATCCCATTCAGACCCAGACCCTATCCCTTTAACCCAGGGCCAACCCTCCCTAACCTGCACATCCCTGGGCACTACGGGACAATTTAGCACGGCCAACCCACCCTAACCTGCACATCCCTGGGCACTACGGGACAATTTCACACAGCCAACCCTCCTTAACCTGCACATCCCTGGATAATAAAGGACAATTCCCCATGGCTAATCCACCCTAACCTGCACATCCCTGGGCACTACGGGACAATTTAGCATGGCCAATCCACCCTAACCTGCACATCCCTGGGCACTACGGGACAATTTAGCACGGCCAACCCACCCTAACCCGCACATCCCTGGGCACTACGGGACAATTTAACACGGCCAACCCACCCTAACCTGCACATCCCTGGACACTACGGGACAATTTAGTACGGCCAATCCACCCTAACCTGCACATCTTTGGACTGTGGGAGGAAACCGGAGCACCCGGAGGAAACCCACGCAGACACGGGGAGAATGTGCAAACTCCACACAGACAGTCACCCAACGGTGGGATCGAACGCAGGCTCATGGCGCTGTGAGGCAGCAGCGCTAACCACTGAGCCACCGTGGCACCCTTGAGTAGAATGGGCATGTGAGTTATGACTGAGTATCCACAGTCACTGCTGGTGACTGTGGATAACAGAGGAGACAGGGATGGGACAGTGGGAAATGAAATGGTACTGTGTAAACCCTCTTGGGTAACTCATCAGAGGGCAGAGTGCCAGTCTGCACTCCCCGCTGTGTTACCCATTCTCCGGTGGGTACAGTCAAGATACAGCGACCGACCTCAGCACCACTGCTCCAGGAAAGAGGGAAAGCAATGCTCCTGTTCCTCATCTCCACCTCACTGCCTGTGAGGTGATCCCTGCTGCAAAATCTCCGCTTGAGGGTGCGATCAAAACTGGGCTCGGCGGAAATGACCCTGCCACCACCGCCCCCCCCTTTCCTTCTCAAAGATGCCCACCGCCCTGTCCCCACCACCCTCGGTCGTGTGCGGGACGAACATTACATGCCATGTGTCAGGTCAAGCTTGGAGTCTACCCAGATCTTGCTGCCTATATAAGAACATAAGAACTAGGAGCAGGAGTAGGCCGTCTGAAGTGGAGGTGCCAGTGTCACACTGGGGATGACAGGGTCAGAAATCACACGACACCAGGTTATAGTCCGACAGGTTTATTTGAAATCCCAAGCTTTCGGAGCACTGCCCCTTTGTCAGGTAAAGGGCTTCCCCTGAGGAAGGAGCAAGGCTCCAAAAGCTTGTGTTTTCAATGAAGGGTCTAGGCCCGAAACATCAGCTTTCCTGCTCCTCTGATGCTTCTTGGCCTGCTGTGTTCATCCAGCTCTACACCTTGTTATCTCAGATTCTCCAGCATCTGCAGTTCCTACTATCTCGGACTATAACCTGGTGTTGGGTGATTTCTGACCCTGCTGCATACAGACACAGGCTGCTTCAGAGCTTTACGTCTTGTGATCGGGTCACTGAGTCCGAGAGAATAGCTCGGCAAGGTCTCCCCTCGCGATCTCCCCGTGGTGAGCCACGGCTGGATAACTCAAGATGCCAGAATCAGGCGCTGCTGCGAGGCATGTCGAACCATACCTCGCCTCCTGTACCCACGCATAAAGAACAGCCATTTGGGCCGAGGGTCACAGAAGGAGAAAGGAAAACCTCCGAAAATCATTGTGAAGAATCAGTCTTGCGCTTTATGTAGCCTGACCATGACACAACTTTTGTGGCCCCTGTTCTCTGAGAAAAGTGGGCACTGTGTGCCGCCCCTTTAAACCATGCAGGCTGAACTGAATGCCAGCGTGAAGGGTCATGCCCTCAGAGTATGCCAAGCACCCATTGTGGCTCACAAACACTGTCTGTGTCGCCTCGAAATGCCATTCAATAATTACTGCCTCCCACTGACAGTCACATTTCAGATAATGTCATTGACTTCTTATTCACATACTAAAACCATCCCCCAGGCCAAAGGCATTGCAATTTTGTTTTCATTTTTTATTTATGTTCCCTCTCCTCTTCACAAGTGACTGCGGTTTCCAGCCGCTGTTATGGCACCCACATCTGGCAGCAGTATTTTCCTCAATGTGAGCACCTCTGCTGTGGCTCAGTGGTTAGCACTGCTGCCTCATAGCGCCAGGGACCTGGGTTCAATTCCACCCTCGGGCAACTGTCTGTGTGGAGTTTGCACGTTCTCCCCGTGTCTGCGTGGGTTTCCTCTGGGTGCTCTGGTTTCCTCCCACAGTCCAAACATGCGTAGGTTAGGGCGGGTTGGTCATGGGATATGCAGGGTTACAGGGATAGCGTTGGATCTGGGAGAGATGCTCTTTGGAGGGCCAATTATGGGCTGAATGGCCTGCTTCCACACTGTAGGGGGACTCTATGTGAGAGAGACTGGCATTTACCAGTTACCTACTTAGATAATGATATCCAGGAAGGGACAGAGTTGCCAAACCTAGAAAACAGGGAGGGGTTTGCGAATGGGGGAAAAAAATGCCTCTTAAATATGTGTTATAGTTTAAACTGAATAAATTAATAGGACAAGTAGAGGTTTATGGGTATGATGTTACAGCCATGACAGAGACATGGTTACAAAGAGATCAAAAGTGGGGAACTAAATGTTCAGAGCTACTTTTTTGAAAGGAGAGGGCGGTGGGGTAACTTTGTTAGTACAGGATGGAATAAGTGTGATTGCAAGAAATGGTCTTGGATTGAACGATGTCGAATCCATATGGGTGGAGGTAAGAAATAATAAGGGGAAGAAGGCACAGTGGGAGTAGGCCATAGGCTCCCTGACAGTGGATAAAGAGTGGGACAGAGAATAAGTCAGGAGATAATGAGGATATGTTAAAAAAAAGGCAGTGTAGTAATCATGGGCCACTTTAATCTTCATGTAGTTTAGGGCAGTCAGATTGGCAGAGGTAGCCATGAGGGAGAATTGAGTGTATTCAGGACACTGTCCAAGAACAATATGCTGTGAATCCAACCAGGGATCAGGCTAATGTGTGCAAATGAGGCAGGTTTAATAAATGATGTCAAAGGTGCAAGATGGTGGCAGAGCAGGACGCTCCAGCCGGAGCTCATCCGCTCCACCCATTCTTCTTTGCTTCTGTTTCCTGTCTTTTTCTTCCTCTCAGTGCTTTTTTTGTTCTTCTTCTCCCTCTTTTTCTCTCTTTAACTCCTGGCCTACGGCAACGATTCCTGGCCTCTGATGGCAATTCTCTGCCTCCTCTGGTGCAGCATCGTCCTAGCGTTGGCAAGGCGACTTCCCAGCCTCCCTCAGCATCATCCTAGCGTTGGCATGGCGACTTCCCAGCCTCCCTCAGCATCGTCCT
>NW_025980290.1:0-1666 GCF_021869965.1 Rhincodon typus | reverse complement strand
TCCTAGCGTTGGCATGGCGACTTCCCAGCCTCCCTCAGCATCGTCCTGGCATTGGCATGGCGACTTCCCAGCCTCCCTCAGCATCGTCCTGGCGTGGGCATGGCGACTTCCCGGCATTGTGATGGCAACCTCACGGGCCGGCCTGGTGACCTAGCTGCCTCCCAGTGTGGTGCGGGTAGTGACCTCGTGGCTTGGCACAGCGTCCTCCTGCAGCAACCTCCCAGCATGGCATGTTGCTGGCACAGTGTAGACCCTGGGCACGGTGCATACTGGAAGCTGGGTTTCCAGCATGGTCTGATGTACTGAACGTCTGTAATACTGGACATTTCATTTCTATAACAAATCTTGTAACCAAAGAAGCTGTGCCGAGGTACTTTTGTATCGAACTCAGCGCTGTAATTGGCAACGTATAAAGTTCTCACTGTGCTCATTGAGCATATGTGACAATAAAGTCTAGTCTGTTCTATTCTAAAAGAAACCAGTGGTTAACCAGGCAACTTAATGATCGTATCAAATTGAAAGCGAAAACATACATCATGTCAAAGCTTAGCAGCAAACCAGAGGACAGGGAAAGTTTTAAAACCAACAAAACAAGTGACCCAAAAGTGACCTTTTCTGATGAAGGGTCTAGGCCCAAAACGTCAGCCTCTCTGCTCCTATGATGCTGCTTGGCCTGCTGTGTTCATCCAGCCCTGCACCTTGTTGTCTCGGATTCTCCAGCATCTGCAGTTCCTACTATCTCTGATTCAAAATAATGTTTGTGGGTAAACTTGCAAGTTATATAGAAACAAAATGAAGAGTTTTTTTTTTTAAGATATGTAAAAAGGAAGCAACAAGTCAAAGTGAATACAAGCCCTTTAGAAAATGAGGCTGGGGAATAATAACAGGGAACCAGGAAATGGCAGAGGAATTAAATAAATATTCCGCATCAGTCTTCACAACAGAAGACATGAGCAACGTTCCAAAATTACTAAATAATCAACGCATGAGGAGGAGAAGGGATTAATACAATAACTATTACCAGAGAAAAAGTGCTAGGAAAACTCATGGAGCTAAAGACTGATAAGCTACCTGGATCTGATGGGATGCATCCTCAGATATTAAAGGAAGTAGCTACAGAGATAGTGGATGCTGGTAGTAATCTTCCAGGGATCCTTAGATTCTAGAGAAGTCCCAGAGAATTGGAAATCTATCAAGGTAACACCTTTATTTAAAAAGGGAAGGGGACAACAAAATAGGTAACTATAGGCTAGTTAGCTTAACGTCTGCTATTGGGAAAATGTTAGAGTATCTTATAAAAGAGTGTAACAACAGAGCATTTAGAAATGCAGAATATGATCAAGCAGAGTCAGAGTAAAGGGGAAATCATGCCTGGCAAATTTACCAAAAATGTAATATAAACTGTGTGATTAATATATTAGTTCCATCATTTCTGTTAAATTTAGATTAGTGACATGTGAGTTTTCTGTGTCTCTAAGGTTAATAATGAACTTGTAAGCATTTCTGTAGCCATGGAGATTTCTTTTAGAACGGTTTTTGAGAGCTACTTTGGCAGTACCAATATTTTGTTTTCCTTCAGGATGCTTTATAGCTTACTAAGATAAACAGTTATGCTTCAAGATCTGTTAGAAATCTCTAGACATTTTACACTTAGAAACACCCATAA
>NW_025980289.1:0-5743 GCF_021869965.1 Rhincodon typus | reverse complement strand
TAGGCCTAAAACGTCAGTTTTCCTGCTCCTCTGATGCTGCTTGGCCTGCTGTGTTCATCCAGCTCTACACCTTGTTATCCCATTCTCTCAGTTCCTCTGTCTTGGTCATATATGTTCAGATGAGGCCAACTTCGCCAAGGGAGCCTCTGAAATGTCCACCTTCTTCCTCAACCGAGGATTCCCTAGCACCATTGTCGACAGGGCCCTCAACCAGGTCCGACCCATCTCCTGCACTTCCACCCTCACCCCTTCTCTTCCCTCCTGCAACAGTGACAGGGTTCTCCTTGTCCTTACCTACCATCCCATCAGAATCCACATCCAGATGATCATCAGATGCCATTTCCTCCACCTCCAGCGAGATGCCACCACCAGACACATTTTCCCCTCCACTCCCTTGTCTGCGTTCTGCAGGGACCATTCCTGATCACCCTGATCCACACTTCCTTCACTGCAAACACCTCCCCACAGCCCTACCACACCTTCCCCTGTAACTGGTGAAGGTGCAACACCTGCCCATTTACCTCCTCCCTCCTCAGCATCCAGGGGCCCAAACATACCTTCCAGGTGAAGCAGCACTTCATCTGCACTTCACAGAATCTAGTCTACTCCATTTGGTGCTCACAATGTGGTGTCCTCTACATTGGGGAAACAAAACGTAGACTGGGTGATACTTTGCAGAACATCTACATTCTGCTCACAAAAAAGACCCTGAGCTACCTGTTGCCTGCCACTTCTACACACCACACTGTTCCCTGGCCAACATCTCTATCTCTGACTTGCTGGAGTGTTCCCATGAAGCTCAATGCAAGCTGGAAGAACAGCATCTCATTTTCTGCTTGGGGATCCTGCAGCCCTCCGGACTCAATATTGAGTTCAATAATTTTAGGGCCTAAACTCTCCCATATCTTAGCCCCCCACCCCACACACCACGCCTTGTTATTCACACAGCCTGCCATTACACATTAACAGTCATTAACAGTCCTCATTAACAACTATTCGCCCTCCCAGCCTGATCGTTATCAGCTCCTTTGTCCAACTGCTCTTCTCTCTCTTTGGGCTCTATCCTATCGTTTACTCCCTACTCCACCCCCTCTCTATTTTCTGCATATAAACTGACGTTTTCCCAGCTACCATAAGTTCGGGGGGTGGCATTGGACCTGAAACATTAACTCTGACTTTTTTCTTCACAAACGTTGCCAGACCTGCTGAGCTTTTCCAGCAACTTCCGTTTTTGTGTCTGTAATTGCTATTGGGAAAGGTGTTTTATTAAAAGCTATTTCTATGTCAGGATGATGAGCAAGTTGAACAGCACTTGCTGGTGTAGGTAATCCAATGAACCTGGTGCCCTTGATTATTATCTTTGAGCTTTTAAATTCAATTGCCTTGTTTCAGAAGACAAACCCTCGGATCAGCAAGAACTCACCCAACAGATCTTGTGAACAAAGACGATGGTAGTGTTTTCCCAGTTTTTTCTGTCCATGTTTTTTTTAATCCTGCTTACATATGTCTGTCATTGTGTGTAGGCTGGGTGTTTATAAGGGGTTTAAAATTTTAATTTGTAGACTTTACTTAATTTAGTTTAATTGTTTATATGTAGCTAGAACCTAATGACTTGTAAGAAACAGTGCTTTCTTCTAAAGTATAGAAACCTGGCCCATACTTTCTATCAGCCTGGATCTGAAAATCAGGCAACTGGGTACTTTGCATATTGTTTTTGAAAACTTTTGTGATGACTTTGGGAATAGTGAGGCTTGATTTCCAGCAGGCTGTCCCAGTGGGTTGTGTCGCATCACAGGAAAATCTATTAAATGTCTTCCCTTTCAGGTACCTATATGTGATTCAATTAAAATAAATCTCATCAAACTTAAACCAGTTCCCAATGACAAAAAAAAATCACATGGTGGAATTGAATACCCCCCGCCCATAGCAGGTTTGGTGCCAGGAGAACTTAGTTAGGTGGAAAGGCAGCAGTTGCACACCCTGCTACTTTCTTGTCCAGAACAGCCTCCCTGGCCAAGTATTATTTTTAAATAAGTATAAATATTTAAGTAAATATAAAATATTTTAATTTTTACGAAAACACATTGGAATTTTTACCTCTAAGAACTGCCTTAAACCAGAAAAGATAGTTTATTGGGTGACAAAGTAAGCATTGTAAGGTTGAACAAACCAATCAGCAGCTTTCGAGTTTACCTCTTTCCTACACTCAAACACTAACGTGAATGCATGCAAGAATGGATGCTAGTCCTTTGCTCACATGTTGCAATCTATATGAAATTAAACACTTAAGGACCTCATTTTGCTGGTACTGCTATTAACCCAACAATCAGTGGGGGACTAGCGACGTAGGCAGCGTGACAAGTAAATCCTTACAAGGTTGTTTGTAGGATCTCAGGGGGAGGCACGGAGTCCCACGTTCAGAGAATGCAGTATCGAGGAGAGGAGAGAGACAACAAGGTGCAGGGCTGGATGAACACAGCAGGCCAAGCAGCATCATAGGAGCAGAAAGGCTGACGTTTCGGGCCTAGACCCTTCATCAGAAAAGGGGGAGGGGAAGGGGGTTCTGAAATAAATAGGGAGAGAGTGGGAGGCGGATAGAAGATGGATAGAGGTGAGGATAGGTGGAGAGGAAACAAACAGGTCGAAGAGGCCGGGATGGGGCCTGCTTTGTGCCACCTACTGCTCCTGCTCTGGCTTTGCTCCCTCCTCTCTCCAACTCCCTGGTGACTCCAACCTTGAGATCCCCTCCTGCTCACTTGTTGCCTTTGTTTCAGTGGTTAGACTAGCCTTCGGTGGGTGTCCCAAGGGCAGATGTCACACCTTCTCCAGTGGTGTTATTATTCAACAGAACAGCCTCTGATTGGCCAGCAGCTTTCCTGGGAAGGCCCACTGCTAATCAGATAAGTGACTTAGCAACCCATGATTCAACTGGCCTTTCCTAAAAGAGGTGATATGGAGTTCTTGTTGCAACTCAATGTTATCTCAATTAAATACTGTCAATCCTGATTTGAAAATATTCCATCTCTGTCTGTCTGGGGATCCACTGGAGTCATGAATGTACACTGCTTTAAAGTAGGTTTCTCTTTTTCATGGCGTGAAGACATGTTCTGAGATTGAGGACAGAATTCTATACCCTGCATCAAATCCATTTGATTTTGCTCATGGCTTGTGTGCATTTCTGGTATGGTCAGCACTTGCAGCCAATTTAAAGTACTTTGAGAAGGTGTAGTCCATACATGAAGGAACATCAAGAGAGCTGGTAGGATAGTGTTCTAGTATTGTGACCCAGCAATGATAAAAGACGGCCAATGTGTTTTCAATTGGAGGGAAACTTGTACTATAAGGTGGTGATGACCCCATGAATGTGTTCCAATTGTTCTTCTAGATGGTAGAGATCATGGGTTTCGAAACTACTATCTAAGAAACCTTAGTGAGTTACTGCATTGTATCTTGTAGATGGTACATGCGGCCACTGTATGCAATGGTGAACGGAACAATTGTTTCAGTTGGAGAGTGGGATGTCAATCAAGTAGGTTTCTTTGTCCTGGACAGTGCCAAAATTTTTGAGTGTTGCTTGAGCTGTACTGAACAAAGAAATGAGAGACTAATCTATCACACCCCTGACTTCTGCATTATAGATGGGAAGGCTTTGGCAGGAAGTGAGTTATTTGTCCTGGGGAAGCTGATATTCACAGTAGGTGCTTATTAAAACTGTGGCCAAGTGTCATGATGGAGACATACCCTGATGTGCAGAATTAAATAGGTAATATTTTTGATTCATCTAGTCAGTTTTACTTGCCTATTTCTATTTCTGCCAGGCTTGTTGGGTTGAAATCAAACACAATATCTAGTGTGGTATTAATTTATAAAGAGTCTGGCTCATTGGCTATGCCAAGTTAAGCAAAATTGTTAAGAACAGTTAAATTAGCTACTGTATAACAAGGCCAGAGACGGAAAAATAAGCAAAAATAGTATGCAGTGTTCATTGTTAAAAGATAAAGTGCCTCTAGATGTCACGATATACAGGATGGAGCTTGGTTTTTACTTCAACCATTCTCAAATAGCTCATTAACACTGCAGATTCAATATACTGTGGAGCTGGAGGAACACAGAAGGTCAGGCAGCAACAGAGGAGCAGGCAAGTCGACTTTCCTGCTCCTCTGATGCTGCCTGATCTACTGTGTTCCTCCTGCTCTACACTGTATCTAGCATCTCCAGTTCTTGCTATCTCATTAACATTGCAGCCCAGTCCATCCTCAAGAGCTGTGAGCACAATAAAAATGCAATGTTAGTCAGAACTGCAGATCCTGTAGTCAAAGATTTCTGAAGATGGGTCCTGAACTGAAGCGTCAACTTTCCTGCTCCTTTGATGCTGCCTAGCCTGCTGTGTTCCTCCAGCTCCACACTGTGTTATCACTAAAAATGCAATGTTAGTTTGTTCATGTATTTATTTTTACAACGGTCCATGGGGGTTGTGGCTAGAAAGTCAGTTACCAGCAGTACTGAAGAGCTGCTGGGTAACTTGAAAGCGTACTTTGTTTTTAAAGGCATCTTTTTGGGGATTTACTGTTGAAGGCCAAGAATATGCAGGGCAATAAGGAAAGTTGACCCTAAAACAAACAAATGGAAAGCAAGAGAAACACTTCTAAAAGATTGTTCCAAAATACAAAACACATTGAACACTTTAACACTGGCAGTGTTTACCTGGATCACTTTTATCCTTTAACAAATAAAAAATGTTTGTATAACTGGTCTATAATTAGTTGACATCCATATCAAACCAATACTCTGATGCAATTCAATTTTAGGCTTCAAATAAAAATGTTGGGCAGGCAGTCGCAGATTATTTCTAATAATCTCCATAAGCAGATATATTTGATTTTTCTTAAGGATTATTTGCATGTCTTTGCTTCCATAAACATCCCTGAACGATTTGGGTCATTCATTAGGAAAATCAGGTGAGATGTCCAGTGAGGACCTTCTCGACATCAAGACTAAAAGTTCCATTTTCCAACCAAGTTTCAGAGATGGGATTTTTGCTAGTGGGTGATGAGAGGGCAATTTGCATGGATTGTTGCTCATTATCAATCTTATTACTACTTAATCTCACTTCATTAATATGCAGTTTCTCATTCTCCAAATTACTGGATAGAAACTCGATGGCAAGAATTCCCGAGTTGAAAATCAGAATGGTTACATGGTGTCTCCAGCTCACCAACTGTTCCTCCAGACCTCCATCTTGGACACCTGGTATCAACATCTCAGAGCAAACTCAATGGCACATATCTGACACATACCAGCCTCACTGTTTTATCATGCCACTGATTCACTTACAGTATGCTTCTGCACTTCAATGCTGCACTTCGGATTTCACTGACGCCTTTCATTGGAACACTGCTGCCAGGATGCTTTCCACGCAGGAACAGGCACCCAGCTCTGGATTGTACCAGGGTGTATCTCAGGGCTCTTGTTCTCTTAGCGTGCATGCTCACTTTGTGCCTACTTTTTTGGCACACCATCCAGCCTTGCCTTGCTTTTTTTTGTGCTTTACCTTCTCAGTTTGAGCTTAATGGTACTTCTGCTCTGACTAGCTGTTTGGCACAGAAGCAAATCCAGACAACTTGACACCAGTCAATGGGATAGACATATTGTTGCATGGCACTGTTACATCAATCTCACCTGTACCATGTGCCAGCCACATTTGCATTAAACATGCTGCACACACATTAACTGAGTGGCCACT